>NC_051178.1:213470104-213647346 GCF_013339695.2 Rhipicephalus sanguineus
GACTGGTGGCTCAGGTTCCTCATCTCCAGTCATTTCCAAGAGGAGTGATGCCGGTGACTGGTTTTCTGCAGCAAAATAGAGGGCAATGCAGTGAAATTTAAAAAAAATTCTTACCCAGCGGAACACTATTGCAAATAAGCGATGAAATCTCGCAATGAGGAAATCACTTCCGGTAAAACATACTTCTCGTCCTGTGTGGAGCTGGTGTGAAAATTTAGGTTGCGCATAACGCATTAAGCGGATATTGAGTTTGACAAACATTGAGAAAAGCAAGTGAGAATGAACAATGTCTACGCACTTGCTCGTCCCCCTTTCTCACGGCGCTTCAAAAACCATAAATTTAGATTGAGTGCTTTCGACTCTCTGAACACTGCTACGAACAGGCACCACGAAATGGGAAGCAAAACGTAATGCTCACATAACCCACAGCCATGAGAATGCAGCCAGCACTACAACACTGAAAAATATTTATGAGAACAACACAACGTTAGCAGTTTTTCGAAAGAATAGAACATCAACATGACATCACACATCGCCAAATTCTCTGGCGTCACTATGTTGTCCTATTACATCACGTCACATTACGAATTCATCAAATAACATCGTCCATTTACATTGCCTCTGTGATCGGTGCACCAATCACGAAGGCAATGCAACGCAATAACAGAGTCCTATCACCAAGTGCAGCAGAGAAAGGCCGGCGTTATAGTTGGTGAAAATTCTTCCGTTTCAGACCTAGCAATGCAAAGTATGAGTTAGCTCAGATGAGCTCACGCAGTATGGACGCTTACCCCCCTATTCAGAAGCGCTTGAACTTAGACACCGCTTTCAAGCAGCACAAACGCGTTTCAAACGCGCTGCCCTGGGACATAGCGTTCAGCGCGTTGCCTTGTGGCAAGTCAAACTAACGAGCGTTTCTGAATAGGCGGGAGAGTGGCTGCGGTTAAAAGCTAAATTGTTACTATTGTACATGAAATCGCTTACTTGCGAAGGTATGCGGAGTCCTGTTGACGGAAGCACCAAAGAAGCAGCTCGAGACGCTCCTTTATGGCCCGAAGTGTCAGCTCTCGATGTATCGCTGCAACGACGCTTCGTAGAACGTCATCCCACATGCGCGGACATCCAGAGGGATTGGCCGCGACGACTTCTCGGAGAAGCCACAGATCCTCGTGTATCCTGAAGTGCCGTCATGTTTTGCGTGTTGGCCGAATAACCGCTGTTTTCCGAGCAGCGCGGACTCGCGGCACAAGAGGTTGCCATTTTGGTTGTTTCTCCTCGTGTCACGTGATCCCTCGCTCGACGGTCCGGTCACACGCTCAGCGCCTGACCGTCTGGCGCATGCGCAGTGACGCCACCACCGACTGGCTGAGCGGAGCGGGAGGCGAAATACGGTCAGCTAAAAGCGCCTATTGTTTATGCTTAAATGTGTTAATGCTAAAATGACGACGTAGCCTATTTTTATGCTGACAAAAGTAGTATTCAAGAAAACTGTCACGCGTCTACAGCGGTCGTGAATATGCAGAAAACCAAGATTTGGTTAATGGGAAACAAAACCCTCTAGATCTGCTCGTATTAGTTGGAAGAGTGCACCGCTCGGGCACCTTGTGCCTTTGCATCGAATACGGAACACTGGGACGCACTGCTCGTCAGCACTCACGCTTGTCAAGCGCACCTCTTAAGCATGGATGGGGTGAGGAGAACTTTCTGTGTTCGCCTGTGCGCAGGTATGCAGTGTCTTCCTTGTCGCAAAGGTTATTTACGAGCGTCAGGTACTAAACTGCTCGTGAGATAAATATCAGGGTGTGCAGAGAGTATTCGCCACTTTCGTGTGGGGGTATCAATGGGAACCAACGCGCAGGGATAACTTGTTTCTCCCTTCAGTATCTGCTGGGATAATGCATTTGTTTGTACACTAACTCATGCCTCGGTTTCTAGTGGGCGCGTTGCTTATAAATGTACCGTGGTTGTAAACAAACAAGCCATTTAAAAAATACTGCTTTATTGTTAATTTCGAGGCTCTGACTTACTAATCACGGTTTGAAGTTTGAAAAACAGCACGTAGACGAAAACATGCTCTATTTTCGGAAAAAGACGTAATTCCATTCTCATTCCATTCCGTGCAAGAGGCGCGTAATTACATTCCCATTCGATTCCTCCAAGCGTTGTCCCCATTCCATACCCATTCCATTCCGGGGCCGCGAAAATGTGGAATGATTTCGGAGTCATTCCAATTCTGGAGTGGCAACTCCGCAACACTGGTGGGAAGCATTAAACCCCACACTTTGCGCTATTAGCATTGTGTGATGACTGGTTGTTATTTTACTCTTCTGCCACGCTATATTACATATGTTAACACGATTTCTTGCCCGACATGACGCCTGTATCGAGTATTTTTGCGATGGAGTTACAAGCACCAGCGTGGCACTGTGGAGGAAGACCTGACTGCCACGCAGAGGGCGTGGCTGAAAATCCCATCCGATCCTAGAAATTTGTTTCTCATTCAATTTTTTCTTATTTCACGCGATAGCGGTCGCGGTCACGGATAACTATGGCGCCAAAATCAGCTGTTCTGATCTCATAACAGCTTTCGCTGTAACAAACTTCAACGCCGACAATTCTCTCTCCACTATGGCCTGCGTGGCAGGCGCGCAAAAGTCCACTTGCGTTAATATAAACATCTCTGGTTGCCACTGTTTTCGTTTTTCACACAATTTCAACAAATCTTTGTATTAGAATTCCTGCCTGAGGTACGCGCTAATACTGTACCCTGCAGGGGCGTAGCCAAGGGGGGGGGGGGGTTGGGGGGGTTCAAACCCCCCCCGAAATTTTTCAGTTTTGCTTGGGTATATATACACGCACACATACAAACGCACGCACGGACATACATAATGTATGGTTGAACCCCCCCCCCCCCCGAAAAAAATTTCTGGCTACGCCCCTAGTACCCTGAGATATGCTCACATTGCACGAGCTCAGTTGTTCCGGATCGCGAAGTTTTCTCGTGAACCAAAAAACGATTGAAAAAATTTCGGTTTCACTCCGGAACGACATAATATATAAAGTTTCGGTTACGTTTTCGTTCCGGTCAAAAATATCGTTTTTCTTTTTGTTTTTTGTTTTCGGTTTTTGTTCCGTTCCGACACACTGGCTGCGAGCGCATTGTGCCAACTGGACGTTAAAGGGACCGACAACTGATTTTTCTCGACCAATTTTCTTACGGCGCGACAGAAAGCTCACCCTTCGCAGTGTTTGTAGCTGCAGTAGTTAATCCCAAAAGCACGTAGTTATTTTACAAGCAGTATTTTTCGATCTGAAAGGCTCTAAACACGGACGCACCTTTCCTCCAGCAACGCTGAGAATTGATGTAATAAGACTTCACTTACTAACTGAACACAAGAGACTCCATCTTGTTCTATCGAACTTCTTCTTTTTTGTCTTCTCCCCCCTGCCCCTTGTCTTGTTGTCTTGTTTCGACTTCTTCTTCTTCTAGGCGTAGGCCGCTCGGCTTGCTTCAATTGATAGCGATGCTTCTCGCGATTTGTGAAAGCTATCGTTGTTCTTTAACAATGTGCTTGATTGGGCTGGTTGGTGCTGCATGGTAGACGAAGAATAAAAACGGCGCTAAACACGGGACGAGAAGAGGACGCATACACGGCGCTGAACTAACAACCAATGTTTATTGCAAAACAAGTGCAATATATAAGACAGAAGTATCTGCGCAGAAACACGAAACATAAGCCAAAGTGCACATACATGTGATAAAGGCCAAAAGGCAAACATTATCAAGAACCTGTCAAATCAGTGGACCCCAGATATCTAAGTTCACAGCCATGCAGCGAAATTGAGGGTACGCTAACACAAGAAACATCGTGCTGTTCAATGTGAAAGGCTTCGCTAATCTCGCGTTCGCGCTGCTTGCTATAGCGCCCCATGACCACATACTTATCAAGACAGTGGTCAGCCAGGTGGCTGGGGACAGAGCCTTTGAGAGAGTAAGCGTGCTCCCTCAGCCGATCATTTATGCATCGGCCTGTTTGGCCGATGTAACAGCGCCCACAAGTGAATGGTATCTTATACACAATCGCTGAACCACATTCCACATAGCGCGTAGCGTGTTTCTTAGTGCATGCTTGTTTCCTAGGTCCATCACTGTTACAGCCCGGCTAGCTTGCCACGTGCGCAGAAAACAACTCTTACACCTATTTTGCCTGCAACTTTCTTTTAGCCCGTTCGAAACCTCATGTACGTATAGGGAATAACAGCCGTGCTCGAGTGAGGCGTGATGACGTTGACTATCGCTTTGTCTGTTATTGGGCACCCTTAGCGACTCCTTTAGGAGAGTCTCGGCAAAGGAAGTTAGCAGGGGGATAGGAAAGCCTGCTTGTTGTGCGTAAAACTGCTATCGACCTCGTGGTGGCAAGAGGCTGCCTTTAGGCAGGAATGAGCGATGCTTCGCTTGACCAATTTGGAATGCGCGGACGTGAAAGGAAGAAGGCTTTTCTTTGGCCGTGGCTCGTACCGCCAACAGACATGGTCAGACGAAAAATGCATTTCGAGATCTAGGAATCGTAGCCTGTCGTCAGACGGAAACACAGAAGTTAATTCCAGTCGCTCCATTTCACTGATTTGACAGGTTCTTGATAATGTTTGCTGTTTGGCCTTTATCACGTGCATGTGCACTTTGGCTCATGTTTCGTGTTTCTGCGCAGATACCTGTGTCCTATATATTGCACTTGTTTTGCAATTAACGTTGGTTGTTAGTTCAGCGCCGTGTATGTGTCCTCTTCTCGTCCCGTGTTTAGCGCCGTTTTTATTCTTCGTTTATCGTTGTTCTACTTTCGCAGGAGTACCTGCAACTATGCTTAACCACCTTTATTTATAGCTTTTCAACTATTTTTGAAAATAACAGGCTGTTACAATGAGATGATGTGGCATTATACACCTTCCCTGTATTTGTACCGCGTTGTGTGCGCATGCGTCCAAGGTCGCCTGCGTCTGTGTCATGGGTGGCTTCTCCCGGCGTCGTTACTCTCTCGATGCACGAGCCAAGCCAAGTCATCGAAAATGTCACTACGCATATGCGCGGCCACGCCGAGTAGCAGCACGCGTCATTTCTGAGAGGAAGTGTAGGTAGCAATAATATGTCACTCCAAGATCTTAGCGACATGTAAACGGCGTGCACGGTTGCATGAGCACGCTGAAAAGTTGCTCAAGACGCGCTGACGAACATGGAATCATTACGTCACCCGAAGGCAGCGCCACTTTAATGCATACTACTAACGCAGGCCTATATGTACATTTTCATGGAGTAATACCTTTTAAAATAAACTAACAAATTTCAATACTACAAAAAACTCGTCGACTGCGTACAGCTAGCAATCAACGATCACGTGGCCGGGTTCATCGGATCGTTCATGTTTTTGTCGCCATAGGCGCCACAGCTCATTTTTCGCGACATTTAATTTTAAAAAAATATAAATCCACCTCTCACGAAAAAAAAAAAGGGTTGGTTGGTTTGAGTCAATGCGACGGACCATCAGTGGAGCCATTTCATTTCATGTTCTGGGCTGCAGTTGTCGGTCGCTTTAAGCGTATTGGATGAGCATAAAATGAGAAAAAGGAATGATCAAACGTAGCAACTTCCATGCACTATGCGATTTTGGTAATACGCATTCCCGTATCTTTAGTGCGAACATGAAGCCCGCATTATCAGTCATACTCGCACATAAGGAGAAACTAAGATATCAAGTCTACGGTAATATTTTTTCCCGTTTACATTCCGATACGACACGCCTTAGTCTATATAACAATATTTTAAAAGCTTTCTCGCACGTAAAAACCAAATGAGATGCGAGAAGAATCTTCTTAGCACGCGTGGAAAATACGTATAGTTCCGGATCAAAGCTCAAGGCAAAAAAGTGTTTAAATCTATTGCTACGATCTCAAACAAGCGAATTATGCCACGAATCATCTAAAACGGCTTCTTATGTTAGGTTTTCGTCGTGCCCGCGTTTCCTTCCGACTCGTCGTGGTGAAAAGGAAACAAAGACAGCAGCGGTGAACTCGGAACTTTGTGTTCGCACGCGGTATTGAACTTGCACCACTTCCACGCACACCACAAATGTGGCTTTTTTTTTTCTAAAAGAGCCAAGTCCATTTTTGCTGGAACTGAGAAAAACGCAGTTTTTTGCTACTGACAATATGGTCGGGCCTGCTCCAACAATTTTTTGCAAGTGTGTTCATGTCACCAAAATACCTCAACTCTATATTGCGGCCAAAATCTATATAGTCAGAGATGAAACTCTTTATTTGGCCGAACTTGTGGCCGGGAAACTGAAAGTCAAACTACAGCGAAAGTCAAACTGATAGTGGCGAACAGAGCGTCGACCGTCGATCAAGTGCTCATGGCTGGGACGCGCCGTCTTTTATACATCACGCATCGAACTTTCCAGTCTTATCACTGGTGGTAGCACAAGCTCCGGAATAATCTAGACTATTCGCGTCCTGCGCGCAATCTTAACAAAATGATCTACTACAATCGCGAAGCTTCTCGAACACTGCGGCACGGTCAGCGCCGAGCATTGCTAACCGTCCTTGCTGGTCAAACCCGAATACATCAAAATAAAACATGAAGCCGTCGTGTCAATAGTGTCAAAAACGGTACATTGGCGAAATGGGACAACCTGTTAATGTTAGATTAAGTGGACATCGCGCGCACACGGCGAAGAAGTTACCCAAAGCAGTGGCACAGAATTTTAATGTAGCAGGTCACAACTTCGAAGATCTCAAACTTTACATACTTCAGTCAAACTTCCGGTCCCCAAGAGACAGAAAATATACAGACTCATACCTTATTCACAAGTTCAATACACTACAGCCAGCTGGTATTAACGTTTCTAAGGGGGCTCTTAAATATATTCGGTATGGTACATACACAACGAAAACCATAAGCCCTTCTTCTAGGAATTTCGAATCTACTATTGTTAAAATGCCACGTGCTTCCACTGACTATCATTCAGCGAAACGTATACCCTCCCTTCCCCTCTCCCCCCCCCCCCCTCTTTGGCAGTTGCCCTCCCCTTCTCCCTTGTGGTGGAGAGTGCACGAAGCATATACACACGATAGCTGAGGAAATCAGTTCCAGCCTTAAGGAAGACAAGTCCACTTGCCGAAACGTCGGCTCGAGCACCCATCCCCTGTTTACGGATTTTTTTTTATCGAGGAGGAGGTATCTCGTGGCTGCGTCTCTAATCGTGCAGGCTGCTCGCTGCTGGCTCGCACGTTCAGCTGTACAGTAATGCTTTTTCATTAACAAGTGCTTAGGTTTTCTCGCATTACATAAAAAAAGTCCTCTTTTACGTCACCTTATAATACTCAAAATTGAATCATCCATTCCATAATTCTTAAACATTTAGACTATCTGCTTATACTGTCTGCCTTTTTTTCCCCGAAATATGAAAGGTAGTGTGAACATTTCCCCAGAATATTGTATTGCTGTGTATTTTTGTTTAATGCCGAATATCTTGCGATGGTGTATAAGTAAGATCTTCTGCCTCACTTGAATTCTGTCAAAGTCGTGTGAGCGGTAAACTAACAAGGACTGGCATTATATTATCCATCTTTGTGACGAAAGCATTGTGTACATATAGGGGCAGTCCGAAAACTTTGTAAATTCAACTTTAAAATAGAACGTAAAAGTTTTACATTCTATCCTGAATTTTGAGCATTTCTTAGCGAACCTTTGGCACTTTGAGCGTTTCTATCTAGGTATCTATCTATCTAGCCGCCTTCGTCTGGGTGCTCTCATGATCGCCTCCTTAACTTGGTGTAGACCCAAACTGGCATGGGAGGGTAAGAGGATTTGACGAATATTACTGTTGTGTCATGAATAACGTCAAATCCTGTCGCGTACGTCGTCAAACCCTTTCCTCCAGACACGTGTGGCACATACCCGTGTACCACGGGCTGCGGTGTACGGGTATGCGCCACAGGTGATTGACAGTTTATATCTACCCAGGAACAGCGATAACTGGCATTGGTAATTCAAATGCGAGAGCGTTAAGAAAAACCGACATCGGCAGCGTTGACCCGAGGAATGGAAATAATACAAATTAGGATCTCACCAGAAATCGAACCCAAGCATTCCGCGTGGCAATCAGGTATTCTACCGCAGAGCCACGCCAGGTCTAGAAACTGCTTTGGAAAAACACCCTATGCAGGCGTAATGTCGGTGCCACGTCAATTGTGGTTGTGGTGCTGGCTATCTAATTTTATAACAAAGCAATTAAACACTACGTATGTACTCCTACGATACAGGCGTCATGTTAGATTAACGTTAATTGTGCTTCCAGTGTTGGCTCCGATTTTATAGCAGTCTAATAAACATTACATTTGTATTCCGATGATTCAGATAGCTATATTCAAGCGTTGCTCGACGCCAGAGGAATAAATTAACGAAAGTTACGTATGATATTCACATGATTGCACCATAAAGTGCACTTAGTTTCGATAATACTGACGTATGTACTCTGACGCGATGGCTGACGTTACGTCGCACCATAAGTTAGCCTTTAAACGCCAGTGTTGTCGGCGTGCCTGGTAAGCCCACGATGTGCACATCTACTACACTTACAAAAACACGTCGATCCACCGTGTAACGCTTGGTTCAAAGCCATAAAATACAGCATAGAGGTACTTGCTGACTGCTTCGCATGAAACCGATTCCCACAACGCTGGAATCTGCCGAATTTTTTGTTGTTGTATCGTTGCTTGTGTGCTTGTCATGCGTAAGCACGCATAAGCTTACGCTTACACATATGCACCTAAGCTGCACTAGCCTTGATGAGTCTACAAATATCTCCTCCTATATTAAAAAAAGAAAAGATTGCCAAAGCTTGCACCAAGTCTAAGCCGCGCAGACCCTGAAACAGCAAAGCTGGACGATTCTGAAGACTAACCTGGTAGCTTCTAGGTTGTTTCTAGTCCTTGGCTATTGGTGACGCTGGTTGCTTCTACGTTGATTCTCAGCGCAAAGAGGTTCGAGTTAAACCACACACAGACACGACAGGGGTGCAGGGTTGCCAGCTCAAAACGACAAAAAATAGTAAAAAAATCGAAAATTCTAGCCAGAAAGTAGCCAACTTGAGCGAAGGGCAGTAAAGGTAGCCTAAGGTAACCACGCGTGTGTGAAAACAGCGGCGCTATATTTATATGACAAAAGCCTTTCGTCGGAGATCTAAATATGTACAGAATTTCAAGCATAGATTAATGACTTCAGTGATAATTTTGTGCAGGATGACGAAGTTTCTTGCGCTGTTGCAATAATGATGACACGATCTCTTCGCGCGTATTGCGTGACATTTTCTGAAGAGGACCCGAAGTAACGCTGTTGTGGCGACAAGAAAAACCAGGGCCGAATTTTTATAGACCCCCATAATATAGTAGCGAACCGTTCGCTACTATATTATGGGGGCCCATAAAAATTCGGCCCTGGTTTTTCTTGTCGCCACAACAGCGTTACTTCTGGTCTGGGGGATGCCCCCAGACCAGATCTGGGGGATGCCCCTGCCTAAACTGTGTAATTTATTACAATGCCTTGAAGCTGCGAATATCCACCGATCACAGCGGCTCAGCCAAACGCGTTTTCAAACCGCCTACTTCCAGTGCGCGTCGTATTGGAAGCGCGACGTCACGCAGGCGGTTGATCTGATTGGATATGTCCAGTACACGTCACTGAACCTCCTGTGGGCAGTGAGCGTCGTCTGACGCTCATATGACAAGCAGGAGCCGCTGTCAGTGAAGAGCTGTCCTGTTAAGCAGCCAGAACAAATCCCAACGAGTTCCGTAGGAAGTAAACTAATGCACTTTGAGCAAGAAGGACAAAACTTTTGAGATACTCACAGACATTTCATTAAAATGAAACAAAATTGGTCCCAAGCAAACCTTTTCGTGCATAGGCGTTCGCAGCGCGTATTGCGTGACATTTTCTGAAGAGGACCCGAAGTAACGCTGTTGTGGCGACAAGAAAAACCAGGGCCGAATTTTTATAGACCCCCATAATATAGTAGCGAACCGTTCGCTACTATATTATGAGGGCCTATAAAAATTCGGCCCTGGTTTTTCTTGTCGCCACAACAGCGTTACTTCTGGTCTGGGGGATGCCCCCAGACCAGATTTGGGGGATGCCCCTGCCTAAACTGTGTAATTTATTACAATGCTTTGAAGCTGCGAATCGCCACCGATCACAGCGGCTCAGCCAAACGCGTTTTCAAACCGTCTACTTCCAGTGCGCGTCGTATTGGAAGCGCGACGTCACGCAGGCGGCTGATCTGATTGGATATGTCCAGTACACGTCACTGAACCTCCTGTGGGCAGTGAGCGTCGTCTGCCTGTGTTACAACGTACTCCGTGTTGACGTGAGCTGAGCGACAGTGTTTATCTCGAGGTTTCTTTTCTTGGACATAATTAATTTCCCTAGCCGTGTTGTGTACCACATATCTAGCAATTTCTAGCAATTGGTGACTTGTAAAACTGCGACATCGTGCAATGTTCACCCCTGAAGACACAACCACATTGCCCGAGTTTACGCTTATCGGTGATCGTTCTCGAATTATTTTTGTTTGTCCGCATGCTTTTGCAGATTGTCGCCGTACAGGAGAATAAAATAAGATCTGCTGGTAGTGTGGCGGCACCTGTCGGAGCAGTTATCAACCACTCCGCGAGCTTCGTGTTTGTTGGGTCTCCGAGATTGCGCGCAACCCGTCGGCGCACAATATCTGAGGCCATGACTGGGCGAAGCTCAAACCGTCGAGTGCGCTCATGAGAGCGCTGCGATCGCCGGCGATGTCAGGGTGTATGTGAGTTGAGGGTGCAAGGCAGTGGTGAGGAGGAGGGTATAGATATAAATTCCGTAGCGGCCTTGGTAGACATTGCGTCGCTTAATTTCTGGTGCGAATGATTTGGGGATGCCCCTGCCTAAACGCTGACAAAACTTCAAAAAACCGTTTCAGGGTCCCTTTAATGGGACCAATTTTGTTTCATTTTAATGAAATGTCTGTGAGTATCTCAAAAGTTTTGTCCTTCTTGCTCAAAGTGCATTAGTTTACTTCCTACGGAACTTATTGGGATTTGTTCTGGCTGCTTAACAGGACCGCTCTTCACTGACCGCGGCTCCTGCTTGTCATTTTTGTAATTGATGGGAGCCGCCGCTCAGCTTGCCGACCAGCTAGCGGGTCACCATCTAATCACAAGAACTTCAATAAGAAGCCTTCGCACGATGGCGCAAACACTGGTGTGGAGTTTTACCTTGTCTCTAAAAGACCTTTTACACAATACCGAATCACCGGTGTACAGCAGCAACAACATTGCGAGCGCCATTTTTCGCGACGCATTGTGTATACGTAAACCTCACAAAACTGCAATGACTTCCCATGTTCTGCTTACCTGCTGGCGTAAAACGTTCGTTATCTATATACTCACTAACGTGCAATCTTTTAACAATTTTTTTTCAACGAGAGAACATGTGCACCCCAGAAATGCCTGGTACCTATTGTATTGTCACGTGGTGATGACGATGTAGGAGGCGGCAGTCACTCTGATAGAGACGAAACTGCTCATTGGGCAAACTTGGGCCCAGAAAACCAAGTAACTCATAGTACAAGCAAAGCACACTGTACACTGATAGCGGCAATAAATGTCGTCGGCCTTCGATATTCTGATCATCGGCGGAACGCGTTCGCCGCTGGTGCTCGCGTACTGCGCATAATTTTAATAATAATTGTCGCTGTTTTGCATCACAATACATGATTATGACGGACGCCGTAGCGGAGGGCTCCGGTAATTTCGACCACCTGGGGTTCTTTAACGTGCACCTAAATCTAAGAACACGGGCCTCAAACATTTCGCCTTCATCGAAATGTGGCTGCCGCGGCTGGGATTCGCGCGTAACCTTAACACAACAATCTGAAACAATCGCGAAGATTCCGAAGCATCGCGGTACGGCTTGCGCCGAGCGCTGCTAATAATTTTTTGTGGTTCAAACCCGATCACACCGAAATAAAGAAATAAGAGGGCGTGGCAGTATAGTTGCACAAATCGTCGCAGGACACCGCTGCTATTCACGCTAGTTCCACCTACAGCTCCGATTACCCGGCGATTAGTAAAAGTAAAAAAAGAAATTAGGGAGGCCTAAAAAAGGAAAACAAATATACGTATAAGTAAAATAGAAAAGCCGTTCTGTATCAAACATTCATCGTGAATAAGTATTAAAACACGGTAGAGGCTGCACCCCTAGTAGCTATGACAATCAAACATGAAGTATCGTCAACTTACCTGTTAATGTAAGACAACAAAAATGCTTAGTGCCTATGAAAAATTGATCACGAGAAAAGCGGATCATTTGGTGTAGCAATGTTTCTCGAATACCCTTCCCAACAACTTTAAGATGGCTCCTAATTATTTCAGTTATCATAATGCAAACTCAATTTTTTTTCTGTTCTGCTAAGCAGTAAGCAGGATGTTTGGTACTGTATACTCAGTGCGCGCCCACATAATTACATATCTGTTTTCAAGATCGCCTTCGCAGAACAGTAAGCTCAAGTGAGATATAAATGTGTAAACAGTAGCAGAAATAAAACACACAGTTCAAAGTAAGAATAAAGCAGAGAGCTTATTTTGGCAGCACGTTACAAGAGACATATTGCTGTGACCAGACCGAAAAAAAGAACACTTCAGAACCCTACAGGTAATGTACGGGATCCAAGAGAAGGACAACTAAGAAAGCACTTAATTGTGCTAAGGATCAAATTATGATTGCAAAACCTCTCTGAATAAAGATAGCAGGAAGATAATAATAATAATAATAATTGCTGGGGTTTAACGTCCCAAAACAACGATACGATTATGAGGGACGCCGTAGTGGGGGGCTCCGGAAATATCGACCACCTGCATGCCTGGAGTTCTTTGACGTGCACCTAAATCGAAGTACACGGGCCTCAAGTATTTTCGCCTCCATCGAAAATGCGACCGCCGCATACGGTACACGAAGACATCTTCTGTTCTAGCATCGGTACTAGTGGTGGTACAGTTAGGGTCTTATTTGCACATAAGTCAATTACATGTAAGTCGAACTTACATCCACAAGATCCTTCAAATCGCTGATGTGTGAAAGCCACGATACGCAAAGCAGCCCTACACTCACACAAAAGATCGAGTAAAAAGGGCGTCTTTTTGTCCCACAACAATGATCGCCATTTATTTTGCCTTCCTTTCTTTGCATTATCGCCGCGCGCCCGGCACTTTCTGGTCACGAACGGCATGTGCGCTATCAGCGTGACACGGCATTCTCGGTAGGAAAGTGGCCAGCGCCGGGTTTTCAAGAAAGGAAACGCAAGCAAGCCAGATGACGGTTATTGTCATCCGAATACACAGCTCCAAATACTGCTGCGTAATCGGTTCCTGTGTGCGTTGTTTTTTATCCTGCGTGTGGTGTATGTGCGTTTCTTTCTTTTTTTGCTCTCTCCCTCTACACCCCCTTTCTTGCTCCCTATCCGCCCCCCCCCCCCCCCCCCCCCGTGCGGGTAGCAAACCAGATGCGAATATCTGGTTAACCTCCCGGCCTTCCTTTTTTCGTCTCTCTTTCTGTTGTGGTAACGCCGCTCCCGAGTGAGTTACTACTGGGCTTGCCGAAAGAAGAAAGGCGTGCGCAGAGGTGTCGGATGATCTCGCACTGCTTGCGCCGAGAGCAACCGCAGCCGCCATTTCGTTTAAATGCTTGCTGCAGCGTCTCTCGTCCTGATGCTCGCACAGCGCGTATTCACAGCTGCAGATGCGCCGCGTATCGTCTACCGTTTCAACGGACACCGTGAGAAACGGGTGCGTGGCCGCGCTGTCGCGATTGCGCTCAGGTGTACGGTACACGATACACACGTGGATGCTTTGCGCGCACAAAGCTCCCATTGCGCCACTCAGTCTGTTGTTGATATGCAATACATAGATAGATAGATAGATAGATAGATAGATAGATAGATAGATAGATAGATAGATAGATAGATAGATAGATAGATAGATAGATAGATAGATAGATAGATAGATAGATAGATAGATAGATAGATAGATAGATAGATAGATACGCAGCGAAAAGCTTTCCGGTTTAATTTTGATCGCTTGGAGTTCTCTTAAGAGGAACTCATATATAGGCGTGCTATGAAAATTCTGTTAACATGTTTAGATAATATCGGTCAGCTCAACAAACTTTAGTCGTAGCTTGCCTGTCACCCTCATTCACCTTTCATGCAGCGTAATTTTTCTTCTATTTGCATATTTTGATAATATCGGTCAGCTCGACAAACTTTAGTCGTACCTTGCCTGTGTGGAGATAGGATTGCACGAAGCTTACCCTACGAGCGCGAACGGGAAGGGACGCTGCATTGCTCTACTGTCACAGCGCACAAAGACGCTACGCTTGGGTTCGTCGACTCTCCGACATGGCGCAGGAAAGGCACTCCAGGCAGATTTTCAACAAACACGGGTTTATTAATCCAACATGCAGCACAGTGCGACAATCACGGGCTTGCTTGCAGGCCGTACAGGATTACTCCGCAAGACCGATCGAGTACGCTTGCCAGCGGTGCTACAGTTACCACACAAAGGGGACCACCGAGCGAGCGCGAACGAGAAGTCGCATGCAAAAGGCAGCGTGTGACAGCTCGTCGCCTGTGCCATCATCTACCAGCGGCGAGCAAGCACCAGACAGAAGAGGGTGCTCGGGGGCTGTCACTACGCGCCAATGAGGACAGGTGTGGAGCAGTGCCGTATGCTAGCGTGCAGGGCAACGTGCGGCGCTTGATGGGAAGCAAGAAGTGTTGCGCCGGACAATAAGGCCTGGCGTCGTGGCCACGGCCGTCATATTGCCGTCTAACGGCAGTTCCCGGCGATCGAGCCGCGCCGAAACTCGCCGGGACGAGGGTTGACAGGAACGGCAACCCGGAACGGCAGGGGCCTGGGCCAAAGCTTGAGAGGTCGGACCAGCCGCCGAGAGCGGCTGCCGATGACGCCGGGTGGGTGAGGCAGGCTCGTGGTTTCCGCAGGGCAGAAACCACGAGTGAGGTCTTGGTGGAGATGTCGAGCGAAGATGTCAGTGAAGTCTTGGTGGAACCGGCCTAAAATACTTTCGTGTTAATAAACTCCGATAAACGCCAAATTTCCGCAAATCAATAAACTCCGAAAAGCACCCTCCGAAATTCAAGAAAAATACACTCCGAAAACACGGAGGCCTAAATATACTAAACAAGGTTGTGCTACGCTTTACTCTCTCCCCTCCTTTCACTCCTCCTCACCCTCACTTCTATTTTCCACCCCTCACTAGACTGCGCAATGGGAACCGGCCGTCGGCGTTAGCGCGGCTTTTAGCCGCCGGGCGCCGCCACCGGAGTAGACCCGCCGTCGCGTCGTCGCTCGCGGAAACGAATGCCGTGGCTGCATTGGAAGCTGCTATATGGTTAAGTTTTCGGCTGTATTCGCGTTGTTTAAAGTATAATGAAAACTTATAAACGGGAATCATGAAGCACGTGCCGTTCTCGGCAACCAGCCCATTTCGAAGGCACGTGTCTTTCAAAGCTATTTGATCGAAACGCTCGCGCGTCCTCTGCTAGCCCGATACCAGAGAGCGTATGCCAGTGATGCGCGGAAAGTTCTTTTGTCACCGTTACGTTCGCTTGACTGAGAGTCGGTTTTTGACTGTCTGAAAGTCGATTTGCGAAAGAAGAACGCGTTGTTGGGCGAGTTGGTGCTTGCTGAATGACATAATGCAGCGCTAAAAACACACACACCACAAAGTAAGCAACACAAACCGACGGGACGGTGCCTGTCCCGTCGGTTTGTGTTCCTTACTTTGTGGTGTGTGTGTTTTTAGCGCTGCATTATGTCATTCGATTTGCGAAAGCAGCATTTGCCAGGAGGTAATACTGAAAGCTTAGGCGCTTAAGGTTCCCCGATGCGTGCTACCATCTACTGGTGTAGCGCACTATACGCAAGCCTGGAGTTCATGCGCTAAATAGCATGAAATGCCACTAGACTGCTTCCATGGATATAAGTGATCGCCCGTTCCCTTCGTAAAGCTTGTGAGAATGACATTTGTTGCCACCGGGAGAAAGCAACAGCTGGTGCCAGAAAAAGAGGAACTATGCCAAGTGATTCCACCATTTCAGAGCTTAAACCAGTTAAATCGTGGCGGTACGAAAAAGAACCAAAAACAGCTCCATATGCCGCGCGCTTCCTGCAACACTGACCGATGTGTGAATAGACGGTGTCGTTCAAGTATAAAGTCGTAGTGCCGACTCTCAACTTGATTCAATGTGATAGGAATGAAAAATGGCGCGGCCTGTTGTCAGTTGCTTGAGCTCGTCTTTGTATTTGTCGACGGATTGTTGTAGCCTCAGTATCTGGCTCTCAGGTATTTTTCTTTTCTCTTCCATTTCGCCTTTTCGGTAGTGACCAGAGTAGAGGCCGAATGGCTGTCGACCTGGACGCTTTTGTCGCATGGAGCAGCCTGCTCAGCCTTGTGCACTCATTTATTGTGACACTGTACATAATGATTGTCGGTTGTTCCGCCGGTAGGGCATGTGGTGTCCATGGGCTCCGATTCTTTAGCTTCGGGACCTAATGTCAGCACTGCATGCACATGGCGGCGATCGCGGGCAGCGTTGCTACTGGTACTACATGCATTCGTTGACTGTTCAGACGCAACACGGTCCCGATTAGTGATATCTTGCCATGCTTGGTTCACTTGTTACCTTGGGCTGCAAACTTGAAGGGTAGTCTGCAAAGAGTGACGCTACTGTATCCTTCTTAAGACGCCGCTTCTTATATTCTGTGAAATCTTCGGGTCGTAAACGACGGCTGCATGTTCTAGTGTTGTTTGAAGGTGCATTAGGAGACCAATTATCCCGCCTAATTACTGCAAGCCACCTCTACCGAACACCAGCGGCAGCTGGAATTTCATGGAACGACAGCCGAACAGTGTATTAAGGCGAAAGCCTCAGATGCCTCATCAAACGCGAAATTTGACCGTCGGCGCCGTCAGTACGAGTGATGCAAAAAATACTTACGTGATGACGTCATCATATAACGTCACAGGTCGTAAAATTTTGTGACATCATCGTGATGTCGTATAACGTGACGTCGTCATATTACATCTTCGCTTGGTCAAAATGGGCCGATCACGGAGGCAGTGCATGCCTCCGCTCATCTGCAGAAAACTTGCACTGCCTCCGATCCTTGAGGCTGTAATAAAACCACGTTAGGCGCAGATGTATCTCGAAGGAAGGCAAGGAATGTCAATATATTTACTGGAAGGAAAAGAAGGTGACTTTCGCCTTTCAGTCGTCTTAGATGAATCCATACGGGACCCTGTGAGATTTTTTTTCTTTATCAATAAAGGGAAATAAAAAAATACAATCGTGATTTCTTTCAGTTCCATTTGCAGAATGGAACTCAACAGTATGACATGCTAAGGCATTGACGAGGTTGCAATAGCCTGAAATAGAAAATAAAACGCGAAAACTATCAAACTCGAGTGCAAGTATCGAAGCGGCAGCACGGCCTGACAGTCTGCCCGCGGAATACGTACAGCGGGGATGGAAAGAAACGCGAACATGCGGCATCTGCATTCTTTGCTGTTTCGCATTTATTTTCAAGTGGTTATAGCCTGGATGATTGATGAAAAACAGTCATCCATCATAAAATCAAAGACCATCTAGCATCTTTTTACTGCCACCAGGGTTAGAGCATGGTGAAAACAGCGCGCAGCTATGTTCGCGTTTCTTTCCATCCCCCATGCACCTGTGAAAGCCTGCGAGAAGCACAAATGCAATTAAACTCGGATGCAAACACAAATTCGTGAGCTTCGTAATACGCGCGGCCGTTCAGCGTCAGCTTCCCGTGGATGGATGGATGGATGGATGCTATGAGCGTCCCCTTTATAACGGGGCGGTGACAAGTGCGCGACCAGGCTCGAGAAAAAATATTTTTTCTTCTTTCTTTCTTTCTTTCTTTCTTTCTTTCTTTCTTTCTTTCTTTCTTTCTTTCTTTCTTTCTTTCTTTCTTTCTTTCTTTCTTTCTTTCTTTCTTTCTTTCTTTCTTTCTTTCTTTCTTTCTTTCTTTCTTTCTTTCTTTCTTTCTTTATGTTGGCCTAATGCCTCTACTTCGATAAAATCTTACTGCAGAAAAAAAAAATTATCAGCCCACTTCTCTGCCCTTTTATTTCCTTATACTGTCCTTATATTTTCCCAATATTTATTTTTGTCCTTTCTCTCTAATTTTCTGCCACCAATACTCTAACCGTCTCTTACTTATTTCAATCGCGGGTGTGTTCAGCTTTTCATTGTTGTCCCTAAAACCCAAGGCTTCATGTAGGCTCGTGCCCAAACGTACACCTGGGTGGATATCTCCACATTCAATCAGAACATGCTCCGCCGTTTCCTTATCTTCCCCGCAGCATGTGCATTGTTCTTCTTCTTTAGCGAATCTCGCTTTATAACTGCGCGTTCTAAGGCAACCCGATCTCGCTTCAAACAGTAAAGCGCTTCCCCTTGAATTATCGTAAAATGCCTCCCTCCTTATTTCATTTTTGCCCTTTCGGTAGTTACTCAAAGCCGGTTTTTTCTCCATATCTGCCGTCCAGTAAATCCTCTCCGCCTCTCTAACTTTTCGCTTAACGCTCTTTGTTGACATATTGCTTACACTACAAGCTGTATATTTACTAGTGAGCCTCCTAGTTCTTTTTCTCCACTGTGTGCCCACGCTCTTCCTATACAAGTAACGGAACACCTTCTCTGCCCATCTACTCTCCTTCATATTCCTTAGCCTTTCTTCGAACCTTATTTTGCTCTGAGCCTCCCTCGCCTCAAAACCTGCCCATCCCATATCGCCCTTTACGGCCTCATTTGTCGTCTTCCCGTGAGCACCCAACGCGAGGCGTCCCACAGTCCTTTGATTTATATCCATTCACGATTGCACCTCTGCCCTCATGCACACCACTGAGTTCCCAAAAGTGAGCCCCGGAACCATTACACCTTTTCACAGACCTCGAACACCTCGTACCTATTGTATCCCCACAACGCTCTGTGCTTCATTATTGCAGCATTCGTCTTTCCTTTTGCTGCCGAAGCTTTTGCCTGTACCTCCATGTACCTGTCACCCTCATTTATCCATACTCCGAGGTACTTGTATTCGCTTACCCTCGGTATTTCTTGGCCTTGTATTGACACCGTCTGATCACAGGGATCATTGAATACCATCAATCCACATTTCGTTACACTAAATCCTAGTCCTAAAGCTTCCCCTTCCCTTCCGAATATATCCGCCAGCCGCTGTATATCATCTCGACTGTCAGCAAATAAGACATTATCGTCAGCATAAAATAATCCTGGAAGCTTCTGCTCAGTCATCACGCCGCCCTGTTTGTGTCACAGATTAAAACCATTGTTGCTACCTTCTAGCGCTTTTTCCATATTCACCATGTACAGCATGAATAACAGCGGGGACAAAGGACACCCCTGTCTAAGCCCCTTGCTAGTATCAACGTTCTCTTTGCTACAAACTCCTTCCCATTCTATGCGAACTGTATTTTCTCGGTATATTAAATGCGAAGCATTTCTTAGCGAACCTCTGGCACTTTGAGCCTTTCTATCTACGTATCTATCTATCTATCTATCTATCTAGCCGCCTACGTCTGGGTGCTCTCATGATCGCCTCCTTAACTTGGTGTAGACCAAAATTTGCATGGGAGGGTAAGAGGATTTGACGAATATGACTGCCGGGTCATGACATGAATAACGTTAAACTCCTGTCGTGTACGTCGTCAAACCCTTTCCACTAGACACGTGTGGCACATACCCGTTTACCACGGGCCGCTGTGTACGGGTATGCGCCACAGGTGATTGACAGTTTATATCTACCCAGGAAGGGCGAGAACAGACATTGGTAACTTAAATTCTTGAGCATTAAGGAAAACCAACATCGGCAGCGTTGACTGAACGAATGGAAAGAATGAAAAACGGGATCCCAGCAGGAATCGAACCCAAGCATTCTGCGTGGCACTCAGTTATTCTACCACTGAGCCACGCCAGGTGCATAAACTGGTTTAGAAAAACAGCCTACGCAGGCGTAATATCGGTGCAACGTCAATTGTGGTTGTGGTGCTGGCTATCTAATTTTACAAGAAAGCAATAAACACTACATGATATTCTTACGATGTGTACTCCTACGATACAGGCGTCATATCAGATTAGCGTCTGTAGTTCCAATGTTGGCTCCGCTTTTATAGCAGTCTAATAAACATTACGTTTGTGTTTCTATGGTTCAGCAAGCTATATTAAAGCATTGCTCGACCCCGGAGGAATACATTAACGAAAGTTAAATATGATATCCACATCACCGCACCGGAAAGTGCACTTCGTCCACCAGAACGACGCAGTGTCCTATTCATTTCTTACGAGGCTGGGCGATGGCCCCATGCTGACCGAGGATGATGCCAGATTTATTTACAGCCGCTTTGTAGACCAGGCTACGTAGGCCACATACGCCCAGGTAGTGTACGAATACGACAAACACCATCCACTTTTGTTGGTCTACGTACCACTATCCAGGCCTACCAGCCTCGACGGCCTATAGCTCACCAACGCGAAGGGTGGCTTCAGGTTCCGACATGTCGCCGGCACTGTCGACAGACAATTTGTCGACGAAATGACCAAGGCATCCACGAATCCCAACAGCTCTACTAAACCACATACTTCACTACACATAGGCCCCTCGTCACCATGATCACGACCAGATCCTATAAGAAGTCATGAACAGCTGCTGGTGCTCACTGATCACGGTGGTGATGCCCTCGTTCAAGAACTGTCAAGAACTTCTTCCACACATGCACACGGATTCGTGAAACGTGCGTGCGTTCTCGGGACGCGTATTAGCACTACATATCAGCTTACCGCTTCTGGTGTTGGTAATAACCACGTTGCGATTGGCAGCTTTACCTAACCGTAAGCAACTGGTTATGTAACACATATGCGGCTGTTCAACATGTATGTGTGCGCATAAAATTTATACAAATATTTAGCGTCATTTTGTAACGTGTCGCTCAGTAAAAAAAGCTATGCCACAGTCACCTTCCCGCCGCCTGCTTCGCATAACATCGACTCCCACGGTACGTCAGATCTGCCGAATTTTTTCCCTCAAAAGCTGTATACAGTCGTCGTCTGTGCCCATTCCTTTCAATACATCCCACAAAATTTCCTGATTAACGTTGTCGTACGCCCCAGTGATGTCTAGAAAAGCCACGTACAAGGGCCTATTTTCTATTTTAGATATTTCTGTACACTGAGTGAGAAAAAAACAGGTTATCGTCTAACCGCCTGTCGACTCGAAATCCATTCTGGAGTTCTCCCAAAATATCGTTATATTCTGCCCACGTTTCTATTTTCATTTTTACTGCTTGCATCGTCAACCTGTATAGCCGATGTAATGGTTAGTGGTCTAAACGAGCGAATGTTATCCTTTTCTCCCTTGCCTTTATAGATTAAAGGGACACTAAAGAAAAACAATGAATTGGTTTAGATTGATAAAGTGTCCTCGGAGAACAATTGTGTAGTTTATTTCACCACCATACTTTTATTATTAGAGGAGAAAACCAAGTTCAAAGTTTCATTTTTAAATTTCGCGCCAAACTTTGTAATTCGGGACGTAAAAGATCTCAAACAGCATTTAACGTATTTTGGCGCCACTGGCTCGACGAAATTTCCACAAACTCCTTATGTCAAGTCTCAGGCCCCCTCAGAGGACAATATACTTCGATTTAACCGAATAGGAACTACGTGGGCCAAGCAGACGCCGTCAAAAATATGTGACGTCACGGCAAATGGTGTGGCAATTCCAAGGTGGCGTCGCCACCTGTATTTTCTTTTTGCGCGTTTTCTCGCTTATTGAACGTCTTCTCGCAGCAAGCGTGGTGTTTTTGGTATCGTGGAATACTACTTTACTAATGCGAGAAAAATCGTTTTGCTCTTGAGTGTCCCTTTAAGTTCATTCTTCTTTTTCGCCAACTATCCGTTATTTGCCTGTCCTTTAAGCATTTTTCTATGGCTGTCAACAATGCTTCTTTAGTGCTACGTCCTAGTTCGTTAATGAGGCTAACGGAATCCCATCTAAACCCGCGGCAGTGCGCTTTGGAATTTTTCCTTCGGCCTTTTTCCAGTTGAAATTCTCCAGAACTAGCTCTTCCTCGGTTGCTCTCTCTGCCACACTTTTACTAACCGGGGAAATCCCCTGGACGCTCCTTTTAAACGAATCGACTTTTACCTTTCGGGTGTAACCTAGCGCTTCGTACCCTTTCAATCGATTTTCTCCTTCATCTACAATATGTTGTTGCATTGTGACAGACTTCCTAGCGCCTTTATGTGGCTCCAAAATATCCTAGGCGCGGAGCTCCTTTTTTTCGTGAATCTCGGTCACCCAGCGTTCACTTTCACCTTTAATTTTTGTCTCGACCAATTTCTGTAGAATGGATTTTTCTCTAGATATATTTTCCATATTTTGTTGAAGCTTCGTCCTGCGGCCGCTTCTCCTTTTTTGCCCTTCTATGATTCCGTGATGCGTCACGCCGCTTCTCGATCGCTTCCCCGATTTCCTTGTTCCACCAACTTTTTGGCTTCCTCTTTCCTTTCCAGGAAATAGTTTTCTTCTCTCTCCCTATCTCTTTCGTCATTAGATCTAAGAGCTCATTGTACTCCCAGTCCTTGCCTGGTATTTTGCCTACTTTTTCTTCCTCGACTCTTACGACTATATTTATTATTTGTTTGTCATTTAAATACGAGGTGCCAGACTTCGATTCTATGCTCATTTCCAGTTTTATATCCCATTTGTAATGTTATTTGTTTATGATATCACTACCCAAGCTTTTAATTCCTTCCTCGTCTATTCTCATTTCTCTCAGTTTGTGATAAATTCCTTCAGACATGAGATAATAATCAATACTTGATTGTTTGTTTCCGACTTCCCACGTGATCTGGCCGTCACATTTAGGCCCCGTGTTAACTATCTCCAGACTATGTAGCTCACAGAGATCTAATAATAACTTCCCATTGGTGTCTGAATATCCGTCAAGGTCGTGTATGTGGGCATTCATGTCGCCTAGAAGGATGATTTCGGCCCCATTACCAAGTTCCTTAATATCCTCACTCATGCAATCCACTATCTCCTGATTCTTTTCTCTGCAGTTATTTCCCGTCCACAAGTAGGCAACCCCTAGCCACGTTTTCTTTCCACCTACTGTGCCCAAAACCCAGAGGTGCTCTGAACACGCCTGTTTCACTCTAACCCATTTGGCGCCGGGTTGAATTAGCATTCCTACACCCCCCCCCCCTTTCCTTTCTGATATGATCCTGTTGCACCCCCTTCCCAAACATAATTTTCAATATGTGGTGGCTCTTCCAAGTCTCTAAGGTGTGTTTCTGTAACCGCGTAAACGTCTATCTGTTCTTTGTTTCACTGCTCCTCAATCTCTAACCATTTTGCCCGTGGATGGATGGATGCTATGAGCGTCCCCTTTAAATCGGGGCGGTGACATGTCTGCCACCAGGCTCGAAGAAAAAAAAAAAAGAAAAAAAAAAGCTTCCTTGTTTCATGTTGGCCTAATACCTTATCTACATTGATTAAATCTATGTTATTATACCAAAAAAAATATAAATTCACGGTCCATCTCTCTGCCTCTTAAGGCAGAATGACCTTATTTTTCCCCCATTATTTATTTTTGTTCTTTATCTCTACTTTTCTGCCACCAATACTCTAACCGTCTCTTACTTATTTCTATCGCGGACGTGTTCAGCTTTCCATTGTTGTCCCTAAAACCCAAGGCTTCATGTAGACTCGTGCCCACACGTATACCTGGGTGAATATCGCCACATTCAATCAGTACATGTTCCATCGTTTCCTTAGTTCCACCGCAGCATGTACATTGTTCTTCTTCGTTACTGAATCTCGCTTTATAACTGCGCGTTCTAAGGCAGCCCGACCTTGCTTCAAACAGTAAAGCGCTTCCCCTTGAATTATCATAAAACCTTTCCCTCCTTATTTCGTTTTTTCCCTTTCGGTAGTTACTCAGAGCCGGCTTCTTTTCCATCGTTGCCATCCAATAAGTCCTCTCCGCCTCTCTGACCTTCCGCTTAATGCTCCTTGTTGCCATATCGCCCGCACTGCTAGCCGTATATTTACTGGTGAGCCTCCTAGTTCTTTTTCTCCACTGCGTGTCAACGCTTTTTCTATACAAATACCTGAAAACCTTCTCTGCCCATCTACTGTTCTTCATTTTCCTCAGCCTCTCTTCGAATCTCATTTTGCTCTGAGCTTCCCTCACTTCAAAGCCTGTCCATCCCATATCACCCTTTACAGCCTCATTTGTCGTCTTCCCGTGAGCGCCCAACGCGAGGTGGCCCACCGTCCTTTGATTTACATCCATTCCTGATTGTACCTCTGACTTCATGCACACTACTGAGTTCCCAAATGTAAGCCCCGGGACCATCACACCCTTCCACAGCCCTCGAAGCACCTCGTACCTATTGTATCCCCATAAAGCTCTGTGCTTCATAATTGCAGCATTCCTATTTCCCTTTGCTACCGATGCTTTCTCTTGTACCTCCATATATCTACCCCCCTCATTTACCCATACTCCGAGATACTTGTACTCGCTTACCCTCGGTATTTTTTGGCCCTGTATAAAGACCACATGGTCTTCATGATCATTGAATACCATCAATCCACATTTTGTTGCACTAAATCCTAGTCCTAGAGCCTCACATTCCCTTCCGCATATATCTGCCAGTCGCTGTATATCATCTTGACTGTCCGCAAATAAGACAATATCATCAGCATAAAGTAGACCTGGAAGCTTCTGCTCAACCATCGTGCCGACCTGCTTGTGTGACAAATTAAATCCAATGTTGCTACCTTCTAGCGCTTGTTCCATCCTCACCATGTACAGCATGAATAACACCGGGGACAAAGGACATCCCTGTCTCAGCCCCTTGCTAATTTCAACGCTGTCCTTGCTACTTATTCCTTCCCATTCTATAAAAACTGTATTTTCTCGGTATATTTCCCTCAAAAGCTGTATACAGTCGTCACCTATGCCCACTTCTTTCAGTATATCCCACAAAATTTCCTGATTAACGTTGTCATACGCCCCGGTAATATCTAGATAAGCTACGTATAAGGGCCTGTTTTCTATTTTCGATATTTCTATACACTGGGTAAGAACAAACAGATTATCGTCTAACCACCTGTCAATTCGAAATCCATTCTGAAGTTCTCCCAAAATATCATTTTGTTCTACCCACGCTTCTATTTTTAATTTTACTGCCTGCATCGCCAACCTGTATAGCACCGATGTAATGGTTAGCTGTCTATACGAGCGAATGTTATCCTTCTCTCCCTTGCCTTTATAGATTAAGTTTATTCTACTTTTTCGCCAACTGTCTGGTATTTCCCTCTCCTGTAAGCACTTTTCCACGGCTGTCAGCAGTGCTTCTTTAGTTTTATGTCCGAGTTCGTTAATGAGGCTGACGGGAACCCCATCTAAGCCTGGAGTAGTGCGCTTAGGAATTTTTTCCTTCGGCCTTCTTCCAATTGAAATTCTCTAGTACTACATCTTCGTCGGTTGCACTCCTTTGCGTACTTTTACTCACTGAGGGAATCCCCGGGGCGACCTTTTTAAACGAATCGGCTGTTATCTTTCGGATGTAACCTAGCGCTTCATACCCTTCCAATTGATTTCCTCCTTCATCTACCATATGTTGTTGCATTGTGACAGACTTCCTACCCAGCGCTTTTAGGTGGCTCCGAAATATCCTAGGCGCGGCCTTCTTCTTTTCGCGAATCTCTGTCATCCAGCGTTCACTTTCACCTTTAATTTTTGCCTCGACTAATTTCTGCACAATGGATTTTTGCTCTAAATATATTTCCCATATTTGGCTGACTTCGTCCTGTGGCCGCTTCTCCTTTTTTGCTTGTCTGTGCTCCCGTGATGCCTCACGTCGCTTCTCGATCGCCTCCCGGATTTCTTTGTTCCACCAACTTTTTGGCTTTCTCTTTCCTTTCCAACAAATAGTTTTCTTCTCTTTTTCCATTTCTTTCGTGATTACATGTAGCAGCTCACTATACTTCCAGTCTTTGCCTGGTAGTTCGTCTACTTTTTCCTCGACTCTTGCGGCTATATTTGTTATTTGTTTGTCATTTAGATACAAGCTGCCAAACTTTGATTCTATATATATATATGTTCTTATTTTCAGTTTTATATCCCATTTGTAATATTATGCGTTTATGATCACTACCCAAGCTGTTAATGCCTTCCTCGTCTATTCTCATCTCTCTAAGTTTGTCATATATTCCTTCTGTCATGAGACAATAATCAATGCTCGATTGCCGGTTTCCGACTTCCCACGTGATCTGCCCCTCACACTCAGGCCCCACGTTAACTATCTCAAGACTACGTTGCTCGCAGAGATCTAGCAATAACTTGCCATTGGTGTCTGAATATCCGTCAAGGTCATGAATGTGAGCGTTCATGTCCCCTAGAAGGATTATTTCGGCATCATGACCAAATTCTTTAATATCGGTGCTTATGCATTTCACTATCTCCAGATTCTTTTCTCTGCAGTTATTGCCTGTCCACAAGTAAGCTACACCTAGCCACGTTTTCTTTCCACCTACTGTGCCCGAAACCCACATGTGCTCTGAACACGTTTGTTTCACTCTATCCAATTTTGTTCTGCTATGAATTAGCATTCCAACACCCCCACCTCTCCTATCTGAGGTGATCCTGTTACATCCTTCCCAAATATAATTGTCAATATGTGGTGGCTCTTCCAAGTCTCTAAGGTGTGTTTCTGTAACCGCATAAACACCTATCTGTTCCTTGCTTAACTGCTCCTCAATCTCTAACCATTTTGCCTTTTTTCTGCCACCCTGCATGTTTATGTAACTAATTGCAACACGCGCCTTCTCCCTTCTTTTACCTTTTCTCTGGTTTTTCGCTATACTGCCTGTCAAAGGGTCCCCCTGGTTGTTTTCCTCATTACAAGCTACCGTGGGCACCGAAGGGCCCGCGTGCCCCCCGTAGTCTACTTGGACAGCGCCACCACGCGGCAGCGCCGAGCGTAGGCGGAGCGCGCGCTCAACGGCCCGAGGAGAGCGTTCGCCCAGGCACTGAAAAAATAGAGGCGGCGCTGCTATAATGCACATAGCTATGCTATGCTTCACCACCTCTCCTCCTCTTAGCTTTTACATCCCTCCTTACCCTCATTTTCCTTTTCCGCCGCCTTGATGTACAAACATATGTATGACTATGTTATATTTTACCCTCTCCCATCCTCCTCTCCGCATTCCTCACTTCCCTTTCTCACCCCCTTGCTATACTATACTATGCTCCTTTCTTGGTTACCACAATAGTCTCTGGTTAACACTAATTCACCGATTTTTGCCATACAGTTGTGGTGTACAAGGTTCTTTTTAGCTGCGGCTGCTTCTACGTAGGTCAGACTGGCCGCTGTGTTAACCAGAGACTTTTGGAACATAAGAGATCACTAACCAGAGGCTCACCTTCTAATCTATCTTTACATTGTCGAGAGTGTAAGTGCACACCAAAATTCGATTAATGCACTGTTTTGTATCGGCACAGGAAAGAAGAAGCGCGTGTAATGATTGAGGCTTGACATATCGATAATAGCGGTAGCGCATGCGTGAGTCAACCGTTGATTAACTTGCATAAAGAAGAAATCAAGTGCCTTAACAGTTATATTTCACGTAGACCCCTTCACGTGCCGGATTGATAGGTTCGCCTATTATCTGGGCATGCACAGATAAGTTTTTGTGCCTTCTTTATTTACCGCCGCTGTGCGCCTCTTCAGTTGTTAGTCGGCGTTTGTGGTGTCTTGACTTCTTTCTTGTGTCCGTGTTTGCACGCCCTGTCTTTTAGAATGAATACTTACCAAGTAGGTCAGCTCTGTTATTCGTAGAGTAGACCCGACTGAATTAAGCTAATCTAGATCAGTTCGGATTAAGGTAATCTGGATTGAGCTAATTGTGAACAAGTCAATTTTCAGTAAATTGAAAATGCCTAGCTAGTTGGGTGACTGAGTATGACCACATTAAGCTAATCCGGATTAACCCGGATTAAGGTAATCCAGATTAAGGTGATCTTAAACAAGACAATTTCTAGGAATTTGAGATTGCCTAGCCAGATTGGATGACTTAGTGTGGCCAGATTAAGCCAATCTGGATTAGCCCGGATTAAGCTAATCCGGATTGACCCGACCAACGCATCACTGACAAACCCGTGTGAAGTTAGACCCTTACCTGTTCTTACCAAAACTACGCGAAGCTCAGCCCCGTATTCTCAACCAAGCCTCGACTCAAAGTTCGTCCTTCACTTGACCGAGTTCGTCACAGCGCCTCTGCTTGACTGAAAATGACGCCGCGCTTCAGTGCTGTAGGTTATCGCTAATATGTAGTTACTTATTCTGCCTAGAGATGACGCTCCCACCGTCACAACGCGGTCCGCGTTGTCACAGACCGCGTTGTGACTCTCACGCAGGCACCCAGTGATCCGGACTAGGAGCGGGTCCCTACCTACCTCTCTTTCTTCTCTGACTGTTTTCCTTATCGTGTTTTTCTTTTTTTCCCTGTATGCTCTTTTTATTTCTTTTCATTTCTACTTAAAGGCTAGGATGCAAAATCTTTTTTTGCGACCACCCGATGGAAAGAAAGACCCACATTTTTATCATCATCATCAAGTCGAGGTGGAGCGTTGAGTGAAGGGACGTTCTAGAATACGGCGGTCAGACATTCCAACGCGTACTATTACCGTGTCATGTATGTCATGACGTACATGACATGCATGACATGATTTTCCTGTTATGAGCAGTCATAAATGCGTTCGTCATACGCTCTTGTCATGCCATATCAATTTTGGTATACATCAAGTTAATCAAACGGCCGCGAGAACACGAAGACCTAGGGGGCCAGGTACATAGATAGACAGCTAAGCTCAAAATTTCTTTGGTTCGCCATGAAATGCTTCGAATTTAATAATAAATGCCTAACCTATTGGTTACTAACAATATACGTGCAATCCTTACTATCAGAAGGGATAAAATGAGCCAAATTTCCGCGCATTTTACTGGAAGCGCTCCATTGCTGCATGCATGCAGGCAGTGCCAGCAAACGGGAACGTTTGAACTAAGATGGCGCCCACAAAAGCAGTGTCTCCACCCTGTAGCGGAGAAGGCGGACACATCGAGATATGCACCGAGGTGCCCCTAGTTACCGCTAAAGATTTTAGTTATTGCGGGAATACAGGGCCGTCCCTCTCATGGCGGCGACTACGCTAACTACTCCGCCATTAGTGCCCCGCGGTGAAGCTGGCCCGCACGATGCGCGCTCGCCATGAGGCGAAAATAACTCTACAGGGGGTGCGAGCACCCCACAGTGGAGACGGAAGGACTTGTTGTGAAGTCATCATGGCATCAGAGATGCCCGAAATTGTGACGTCATCGCGTGACGTAATATGATGACGTCATCGCATGATACCGTCGCTGATCCCGGCGGTAGTGAAACGCCGCGTGAGGTGCACAAAGCTTCTCGGGAAGAAGCAATGGCAGTCGACTCATGCGTCTCTCTGACACTGAGGCTCGTTTTGTGTTTTAAGAAGTCCGGTCCCCGCTTGTATGCATTGCCATGTGTGCAGCAGACCTTCAAGTCTTATAGAAAGTGTAACATGTTGCTGAAATTCTTTTACTAGATGGGTAGGCTATACACAGCACTCCACGTAGAATATCTTTGAGAAGGAAGTTTGTTACGATGTCTCTCGCGCGTAATTGCGAGCTACACAGCTCATTTTCGAATTGATGTGTGATTTTCCACTCTTTAGTGACGGTCTATCCATGCATCTCCTCCTGTTTGAGAAAAAACTGCTTCCGTTGCCGACTACGAGTGCGTAAGTTATTTGCGAGAACATGAGCGATTAGATTACTGCATGGGCACAGAGAAACGCGGCGAGCCCATTCCGCAGCGTGCCACGCCGCTTGCCGTGACGTCCTATAGAACATTACCGAAGCGAATAAGATGTGCTGTGCTGCATGTAGTGTCCGCATGCTACAGCCGCTTGCGTGCCGTGGCTTTGACGATGTTCCCGTGCACGGAATTAGCGCAGTCAGAGTTAAACCGTTTCAATGCTACAATTGGTAATCTACAAAGGCGACCGACCGAGCCTTCTCGGGTTGGATTGGTTCCCGGCATTAGGCCTCAGTATATCACCGGGTGCGACATGCGAGTCAGGCGCCTGCTATGTGCGAAGACATCTTCCGAGATTTCGCCTCCGCATTCGACGTAGCACTGGGTTGTTACCGTGGACCATCGGTGCCATTCGCTCTCAAGGCGGGCACTGCACCAGTGCGCCTGAAAGGTCCAAGTGTACCATCACCCCCATTATCGATGCTGAAGTGGAGAAGTTGATACAACATGGAATCCTTGAGCCTATCGACCACGCCCGATGGGAGACACCTATTGTAACTCCTCTCAAGGCCAAGGAACACATCCGCACTGGTGCTGACTACAAGTGTACTATTAACAGGGCCCTGCGCTTAGCCGGCGCCGGTGATCAGCAATACATCCCAATCGGGCAGAAAATTATTAGCAAAACTAGACTGGGCCCAGGCGCACAGGCGTGAGTACCCTTTACAGTAGTGGCAGAGGCTGGAAAATGAAGAGCCTAAATGTTTGAGCACAGCCGGGCAAAGTAGCGCATCAGTGAAAAGACGGGTTTCATGGCAGGGGGAGGGGGGGGGGGGAGGCGCGCCCTAATAATCGAAGGGGGCGCCAAGTCTTCCTCACACCTTTATTCATTTGGACCTGTCCAGCCCTTGTTCAAAGTGCAAGGTTATGTCCACGAATGTTTTTAACACTAATGGCGACAGTGGACCTTGCATTCCAAGAACTGTTTGCTTCCCACCTTTATCCTTGGAAAGCCAAAGAAGGGTCATTGTGAGAAGCACGTCATCGCTTGAATTCCACTGCTTTATTCATTGATGAATTCCACTGCTTGAATTCCACTGCTTTATTTATTGCGAAGCTTCATTGTTTTCTCGGTCACCACCGATAAGAGCTGCGGTAAAAGCCATTTTTTAAAATGGCTACCAGTGATCCATGGTTTCAGATGGCCTCAGCAGCACAGGCGTGCACACGAGGGGGGCCCCCATAACCTTCTGAGGGGGGCGCCAAGCCTGACCCGCACGTTTACTCAGACGGACCTGTCCCATAATTGTTCAAAGTGCAATGCTATGACCATCCAAGCTTCTGACGACAATGGCGGCTGAGGACCACCGATGTTGCATTGCAAAACAGGGGCGTAGCCAAGGGGGGGGGGGTTGGGGGGGTTCAAACCCCCCCCCCCGAAATTTTTCAATTTTGCTTGCGTATATAGGCACGCACACATACATACACACGCACGAACATACATAAAGTATGGTTGAACCCCCCCCCCCCCGAAAAAAATTTCTGGCTACGCCCCTGTTGCAAAAGCTATTTACTTGCCATTTTTGACCCCGGAAAGCCGGGGACCAATGACAGGCAGTTGTGGGAAGCACGTCATCGCTTCATTTTCATTTCTGAATCCACTGCGAAGCTCTCTTACTTTCCAACTCGACCAACCGGGGGCAGAGGCGCTCCCGTGTGACTTCGCCCAGACTTCGACTAGATAGCGAGCCTGCCCCACAGCCAATGCTCTGAGCAGAGGAACTATACCAACAAAATTCGCCAGATCCCACGCCTTATGGGAATCGATTTCATGCGAAGAAATCGGCGAGTAGTTCTATGCTGCATTTTTTGGCTTTGAGCCAAGCGTTACGAGGTGGATCGACGTGTTTTAAATGCGAAGCATTTCTTAGCGAACTTCTGCGACTTTGAGCGTATCTATCTATCTATCTATCTATCTATCTATCTATCTATCTATCTATCTATCTATCTATCTATCTATCTATCTATCTATCTATCTATCTATCTATCTATCTATCTATCTATCTATCTATCTATCTATCTATCTATCTATCTATCTATCCGCCTACGACTTTGTGCTCTCCTGGTCGCTTGGTTAATCAAATGTACAACAAAATTGGTATGACGTAACACGACTGTATGACGAACATAAATGACAAGTCATAACATGAAAATCATGACACGCATGTCATGTACAGCATGACTTACGTGCCACGCTCATGGTGCGCTGGCGGCCGTTTCGCTAGTTTGATCTACCCCGAAATTGGTATTGTGTGACGTGACCGACGAACATAAATAACACACGATTTAACATGAAAATAATGACACGCATGTCATGTACAGCATGACTTACGTGCCACGCTCATGGTGCGCTGGTGGCCGTTTCGCTAGCTTTATATACACCAAAATTGGTATCTTGCGACGTGACTGTGTAACGAACATGAATAACAAGAGCTAACATGAAAATCATGACATGCATGTCATGTACAGCATGACTTACGTGCCACGCTCATGGTGCGCTGGTGGCCGTTTCGCTAGCTTTATATACACCAAAATTGGTATCTTGCGACGTGACTGTGTAACGAACATGAATAACAAGAGCTAACATGAAAATCATGACATGCATGTCATGTACAGCATGACTTACGTGCCACGCTCATGGGGCGCTGGCGGCCGTTTCGCTAGCTTGATCAATCCCGAAATTGGTATTGTGTGACGTGACTGTGTGACGAACATAAAAACGCGAGTTAACATGAAAATCATGACACGCATGGCATGTACAGCATGACTTACGTGCCACGCTCATGGTGCGCTGGCGGCCGTTTCGCTAGCTTGATATACACCAAAATTGGTATCTTGCGACGTGACTGTGTGACGAATATAAATAACAGGAGTTAACATGAAAATCATGACACGCATGTCATGTACAGCATGACTTACGTGCCGTGCTCATGGTGCGCTGGCGGCCGTTTCGCTAGCTTGATATACACCAAAATTGGTATCTTGCGACGTGACTGTGTGGCGAACATAAATAACACGACTTAACATGAAAACCATGACACGCATTTTCCTCAATGACAGACAAGACGATGTATGCAGCTCTTTGCTGGCTGCTTCGCATTACATCGATTCCCACAATGCGTGGGATCTGCCGGCTTTTTTTTGTAAGTGTAGTTGTTGTGTGCACATAGTCGGTTTACCAGACACGTTGACGACACTGGCGTTTAAAGGGTAACCTATGTTCTGACGTAACGTCAGCACTCACATTAGAGCACATACGTCAGTGTTATCGAAACGAAGTGCTCGATACGGTGCAGTCATGTGAATATCATACGTAACTTTCGTTGTCGTATTCCTCTGGCGTCGAGCAACGCTTGAATATAGCTATCTGAATCATCGGAATACAAATGTAATGTTTATTAGAATGCTATAAAATCGGAGCCAACACTGGAAGCACAATTAACGTTAATCTAACATGACGCCTGTATCGTAGGAGTACATATGTAGTGTTTAATTGCTTTGTTATAAAATTAGATAGCCAGCACCACAACCACAATTGACGTGGCACCGACATTACGCCTGCATAGGGTGTTTTTCCAAAGCAGTTTCTAGACCTGGCGTGGCTCTGTGGTAGAATGTCTGACTGCCACGCTGAATATTGGGTCCGATTCCTTCTGGGATCCTAATTTTTTTATTCGTTGCATTCATCGGGTCAACGCTGCCGATGTCGGGTTTTCTTAACACTCTCGCACTTATATTACGAATGTCTGTTCGCGCCGTTCCTAGGTAGATATAAACTGACAATCACCTGCGGCGCATACCCGTACACCGCGGCCCGTGGTAAACGGGTATGTGCCACACGTGTCTGGAGGAAAGGGTTTCACGACGTGCGCGACAGGATTTTCAAGTTATTCATGTCTTATTCAGACAGTCATATTCGTCAAACCCTCTTACCCTCGTATGCCAATGGTGGTACACTAAGTTAAGGAGGCGATCACGAGAGCACCTAGACGTAGGCGGCTAGAGATAGATAGATAGATAGATAGATAGATAGATAGATAGATAGATAGATAGATAGATAGATAGATAGATAGATAGATAGATAGATAGATAGATAGATAGATAGATAGATAGATAGATAGATAGATAGATAGATAGATAGATAGATAGATAGATAGATAGATAGATAGATAGGTAGGTGCCCCCCCCCTGAAAAATATTTCTGCCTGCGCCACTGGTTTGGCGGCGTGCGCAAACGGACGACTCCCGAGTCCAGGGCGACGATACCGCGGCTCGTTTTTCGTGGACCCCTCGTGGTGAGTCGAACGTCGGCGACGCCGCATTCGATCACGCGGTACTTTGTATATGCGTTATGTAGCTTGAATTTGTTATGTTTTCTGTGTATTGTATTGGCATTGTATAAGGTTACTTAGCGTGTTACTAGTTACGTATTATATTCGCCTGGTGAGCTCGTCGTTGTAAAAGTGTTTAATAAATGTATAAGTGTTTCTTGCACGACGGCGTTTATCGTCTCCGTTTGTTCCATGAACGCGGCTTCTCTTCTAACCCCACAGGGTTAAAGTTTCACCTAAAACACCCTTTAGGAGCTAACGGTGTTGCGGACTATCGAAACACCTGTGGCTCATATGAAATAGTGCCAGCTGATGATTAGAACTTCCTCATTGAAACAAAAATGTGGGAAAGCTTGGTACAGCGAAGCTTGTCGATACTCAAGTGTTTAGCCTAACGCAGATTGCTGCTATGTTGCAGCTGGTTGTTGATAGGTTTTGATAAGCAAGTAGGTTTGTTGTAAGTAGGTCTTGCCATGTTGTAACTAGGTTTGGTGTGTTTTAAGCAGGTTTTGCTTGAGAATCGACCATATTCGCTGTGCCAAGCTTTGCGCGACTTAGTGCAAACTTCCCGCATTTTTTAAAAATGAAACACCGAGACTGTGTCAGTGGCAGATCCGTCTCATTCACACAAGCCGGATGCATCTAGGAGTCGTCGCCTTCATCGGACCACCCACGCAGCACCGGGAATTCTTCTGGAAGATATTCGTCGCCAGTAAATGCTTCGACCTATTCTTCTTTTATGTGTACAGCTTGCACTAAAGGCGCAATGCTAAAGAGACAGCAGAGCTGATGGGCACCTATGTAGTCCTGGTTTCTGCTTTTTCTTTTTTTTCGAAGTTTTGCAAATCTTCTTTGTTTCTTCCTCTATTTCTTTCTTTTTCTCTCTTCTCTCTGTTTTTTCGGTCTTTATTCTGTTTATTTATATTTATTTCTCTCTCTCTTTATTTACTTCTATCTTTCTTCCTCTTTCATACCTTTCTTTCTCTCTATCTCTATTTCTTTCTCTCTGCATTTCTCTCTATTTATCTCATTATTTCTGTGCTATACTTTACTCTCTCCCATCCTCCTTTCCCTCGTGCTCACATCCCTTCTCACGCTCACCTACCTTTTCCACCCCCTTGCTACATTATGCTATACAAGGCTATTCTATGCTCCGCTATAGCGTGCTTGGATAGCCGAGTGGTTAGGATGCTCGCCTTCGGATCGAGGGTACGCTGGTTCGAATCCCGCCTCTTGAAATTTTTTTCGGCAAGAATTTCTCTTTCTCTTTCATTATATCTTCCCAGCTTTCTGTCGCTCTGTTTCTTTCTCTATTAAATGTGAAGCATTTCTTAGCGAACCTCAGGCACTTTGGCCATTTCTATCTACGTATCTGTCTATATAGCCGCCTACGTCTGGGCGCTCTCCTGGTTGCCTCCATAACTTGTAATATGCCAAAATTGGCATGACAGGGGATCAGTGTATGGCGAGCACAGTTCACTGGTAATGACATCATTAACACAAAATACCTATCCCGTACGTCATGAAACCCTTTCTCTCAGTCACGTGTTGCACATGCCCGCATATCAGAGTTCATGTTATGCGGGTATGTGCCACAGGTGATACAGAGTCTCAACCAACACAGTAACGGCGAACACACACAATGACAAGCAAGGAAAGTAAAATAATAATAATTGTTGGGGTTTTATGCCCCCAAACCACGATATGATTATGAGAGATGCCATAGCGAAGGGCTCCGGAAATTTTTACCATCTGGTATTCTTTAACGTGAACCGAGATCGCACAGTACACGGTCCCCTAGCATTTTGCCTCCATCGAAATGCGACCGCCGCGGCGGGGATCGAACCCGCGACCTTCGGGTCAGCAGCCGAGCACCGTAACCGCTACACCACCGCGGCGGACGCACGGAAAGTGACGGAGCTGAATACAGAACACCCCTGGAAGACGCTCAACTACCATCCACTCGTCCACGTGGTTCGCAACGTGCACCACGTGGATTACAAAAAAAAAAAAAACCAGGGTCACTGCCTCCCTAGAATAAATCTGCCGATAGAACCAGGCCTCTCATCACTGACGGTGATTTCAGCATTGATCTATCAATAACCAACAACGCCTGATCCTTATACTGCGTGAAAGAGGGCTTGGATGTGGACAGGGCATCAAAAGACCTCGCTGCCATGACCAGGACAGGAGGTATCATAGATCATTTCATCGTAAGAGGCATCAAGGATTTTCACCAGCTGTACGATACCTCGCACTTCACTACACTTAAACCCCTCGTAGCCGCAATCACGAACGGATCCGATAGCAAGTCTGGTCCAGATGCTGGTGCTCACTGATCACGGTGATGATGACCTTGTTCAAGGACTGTCAAGAACCCCTTCTACACATGCACACAGGTTCGTGAAACGTGCGTGCGTTCTCCGTCATAACGGACAAGTATAAGCATAACAACTGTAACACAACTCTAATAACTGCAACTGTGACTGTAACGTATACGTACAGTGCGCCTGCGCGTGCCACTCGGCTGCTTACCATATATCTAAGGAAACCTTCCTGAATTAAGCTTAGTTGCGAGTAACGCCTGTCCAGTGCATCTGTGTTCCTTCTTTGTCCGGTTCGGATTCTCGCTATCCAGTATTGAAGAATATAAGCACTACATATCGGCTTACCGCGTCTGGTGTTTGTAAGACCCATGTTGCTGTTAGCATCGTTACGCAACTGTAACTGGTGGTATGATACATACATATGCTACTCTTCAACATATGAGTGTGCGCATACCACTTCCACATTTCTCTAGCGTCATTCCGTAAGGTTTCACTCAATGTGAAAAATTACGCCACAGTCACCATCCCGCACATGCTTCGCATAACATCGATTCCCACGGTACGTGGGATCTGCAGATTTCTCTCTCTCTCTCTCGGTACTCGTTCTCTCACCCATCAGGGTTATTACAGGCCACGCCGGAGAAATCGGCACAAGTGTCCTGGGAGCGAAGCAGAAGAGGACGAGGAGGAAGGAAAGGACAAAGAGAGCGCGTGCAGGTTCATGATGATGATAGTTTTGGGTCACGACAGACATTTTACGTCAAGCTAGAATAACTTCGCTTTTAAAAGAGTTGATATTAGGTGGCTTTAAATTAACAGATCTGTCTGTTTTAGGGCTATCTACGAGCACACCATAACTCTATGCGTATATTGTGAATGCTTTTCCTTTCATTATGCAAAACAGGAATGTCCCCACTCGCACTGATTGGCAGCTCAATGATACCATGGCCATATATACCAGATGACGGGTGTATGGTTGTGAAGCGTGAGCGCTCTGTCCGCTTGGTGTTTTCCAATTATAGGTTGTGCGTAGGGTTGGGCGCGTAATATGTGCGCCTTCTATGCTGATATGGTTGGATGTTCTCCGAGTGGTAGCGTTTATTTTTTGCTGTTTTTCAGTGATAAGGCTGTTTAGACGATTGGCACCACACATGATGTGGGTGTTTTGCTTCGTGAACATGCCTTTTTCGTAGGGTGTTAGTCATAGACACGGTAAAACCCCCTTAAGGGTGTAAACTAGTTTACTGTATAGCACTGATGGTGACCCGAGCCTGCAGCGAAGTTGCGAATGGTGCTGTATTGATCGTGTTATTTATGTGCTGGCACACCACGGGGGTATCATCCTGGAAAATCGGGTTCTGTTCAGGGACGTCATTGGCCAAAAGCATAGGCATTCGGACTCGTTTTGATGAGAACGCGAGTTCACCATCAGCTGGCATCAACAAGTGTTTCCGGTTGGCTAAGGGACGCTGGTCCTCGACCGTTTAATTGTCCTCGACTCCAGAACTCTGTACTCGATCGCCTCGTTGTTTATTTTTCTTTTTCCAGAACTGTACCAGACGGTAAGGTGTACCTGGCACGTGGCATATTCCATCGCGCTTATCGAGTCTCGATCTCTTCGAATTTTTGTGGTTTGCTAAGATACGTGGTTCGGAGATAGGAAAGCTTGAGCGACCACACATAGCGGTGTTGCCCCATCCGACCAAAAGCCACACTGACCCCAGAGCCTCGCTGACCCGCATCAGGCACTCCGCGTTCGCACCTGATAGCTTCCTACGGAAAGGTTGGAAAATAGAGAAAAGCGCCGAAAGAAACAAGGAGAAGCCTCCGGACGCGTCGAGGCTGTCGGCCGTGAACTGCCTAACGACCCCTGCGGCCGATGTGGCGGAGCGCGCACACGTAGAGAGCCACAAAAATGACATATCCGTCTCGCAGAGAAGTGGGCCAGTCGAGAGAAAACATGCGCTTGCCGGCCACCACTCCCGACACAAGCGGAGGAGGGTGGAATGCTGAGAGGGGCATACAGACAACGAAAGAGAGCGCGGCCCCACGCCACCCGCCTTTGGTTTTATTTCCTTTCTAGCCGATTATTTATATCTTTCGAAAGTGCCAGCCGGACTTGGGCGAAAGTAGACAAGAAGAAGCGGGGGAAGGAGCGGAACATCCCTGACCTTCTCTCCTTCCTGAGCCGGTCCGGGGCGGTCGTTCCCCGCGGAGGAGCAGGGCGGAGTAGCCGCAAGGTGTTTCCACCGCGGCGGCGAGAGAGCGACACGCTGCTGCCGGCGGCGGCCATTTTGTTGCCGACATGACGTGTCAAGGTCACCTGCGTCCGCGTTGCTCTGCGAACCACCAGTCTGAGCGTTCGCGGGTCTCTCGCCGTTCTTCTACAGCTTCTCTGATGCGAGCAGCCTTCATCCACTCCATGAAACTGACGCTAAAGGACCTGTTGGCTTCATATGGTCATCACCCATGGCTCCCAACGACACAGAGACATCCACGGGATGTTCTCAGGAGGTAGCTGAGAGCATCTCGTGGATGTCTCTCCCGATAATTACCGCTAACCTATTGTTCCCACGGCCAAACACTAACTCCGTAGCTGAACCCTAATACTTTCGGTAAGTGGAGGAGATTCGTGCCAGATTTGCAAGCACTTTTTGTACTGTACGTGTTCTACGAGGAGATGGTGTTATAGATCTGCATCATCACAGATGTCCCAAGTACTCGCAGTAAGTAAGCACGAGAGCTATACAATTCATCACCGTCCTCGAGAAATCACGCGCGTATCGAGAGGGGATGTCCAAAGGTCCGCAACCTTGCGGTTTGTGTGCCTGCATGCGAAAAACTAATTGATTCCTTCTTCCCATTTGCTGATGTGTCGTTAAACGCTCAAAGGAACGAGAATAAATTTTAAAATATTGTCTTTATAAGCATCCGTGAGAACACTAACAACGGAAGTTTTTATTTCGACAGTTTTGGCCAGAGGCTGGCCGAAACTGTCGACAGGATCACGTGGTCTCAGCGGCCGCGTCGGCTGCTTGTGGAGCGCTGCCGCGTGCTTTGAAAACGAGTTTCAAGTCCCACATGCGCTGCGGTCTGTTCAAATACGGAAGTTTTCTCGCATTTTCTACTAAACTTTTCTACTCAGCGGTTGAGGAAAATTTTGGTGAGTCTGGGTCCGAATGAGCCCTCAGAGTAAAATATATTTCTTGAGTGAGTCTGAGTGAGCTCCAATTTTTTTGCCGACCTATGGTCACGCGTGCCTGCCACCCGCATGTATTCCCCGACCTCGACGGCTCGCGACGCCTTGGAGCCGTCAGACTCCACGACGGCTACCTTGCCGTACGCCTCCGAGTCTGACATCGACATCGTCTCGTCCGCTATTCGCCCTCCGATCGCGGAGGTTTCGCCGTCGACGATGTCCGACCGACGCGACCTTGCATCGACCTCAACGCTCCGTGCGATTTGCCAGCAGCCACCAACCTCGCCCTCGCAGTCTCCCGCAGCCAAAGCAAGCCCCTAACTAACTACGGCCGAACTTCCTAGACGCTGCGACTATGACTGATGCGCCTGAGGACGACATGCCTGGTCAGCCTACGGCAGAGCACACCGCACGTGCCCCGCCTGCCACAGAGGCAGATATCGAGCATGACGACTGGCGCACCAGCCCTCGTGCGCCGACTACTGAAGGTCCTTCTACGAGCACAGGTGCACCGACTGACCCTTCTCCAGAGTCCACGCCTGTTGGATTCCACCTCGCGCAGCTCATGCGAAGAGCTCCAGGCACGAAGCAGAAAAAGAACGCTCCTGGCTCGTCTGGACGTCCGCAGCCGCCGCCGCTCTGCTTCAGTGTTTGTCTTCTTTAAAAAAGAATTACACCATTTCCTGCTAAAGGGGACCATGAGGCGATGCGAAGTCGGAGCACTTGCACGATCGCGTCCCGTTGGCGTTCGTTGGGCATATGCTACCGACCTCGCGTCGTGGAACGCGAAGAGGAACGCTACGCGCGTCTTGTCTTCCCTCTAGCCTGGCCGGTAATTCTCACAGGGCGAGCGGGAAACGAGGTAGACAGGCGCGCGAGAGGGGGGCAGCGTAGACGAGGAGAGAGAGGGGGAGGGGACGCACCTGCGCTGGCGCTCATCGCGGCGTTGCACAGGAGAGAATTTTTCAGAGGAAGAGTGGAGAGGGGAGGGAAGAGGGGAAGTGGAGAGGGGTAGGGAAGAGGAGGACAGTGAAAGTGAAGAGGAGGAAAGGGGAGAGAAATGGGAGAGGGTGAGTGGTGAGGTGGAAAGGGCAGAGGAGGAGTGGAGAGAAGGTGTGTGGAGAGAGTATGCGCATGCGCAGTAAGGGTGGTCACGCCGCACACCACCACCGCCACCGGTTTGAACTCCGCTATAAGATGCTTCGCATCTAAAAGTTGCGAGACAACGGCACGACCTCGTGAGCCGCCTTCCTCTCACGTCTCTCGCAACACCACCATTCGAGGACGGTGTCCGGGCTTATCGCGGCGCCGTCCAGTCGGCATTGCCGGTCTCTCCATCCTAGAAACGCCGTCCACGCTTCCTCGATCATGGACACTATGCGACTATACTCGCGGACAACTTTTGTTGGCAATGAAGCGAAGGCTACAGAGCCACGCCATAATGCACGTATCCTACCGCTAATTAATGCAGTCCCACAATTGCGTCCGTATTTTCTGCGTGATATATATAAAGTACTTTTTCATTTTCCACATGTAGCTTTTTGAGCCGGCACACAGCGCACACAAGCGAGGTATTTGTATTTCATTTACTTTAGACGTTGTCACTTTGCGTTTTTGTGTGCGTGAAAAAGTCGTGCCTTTTACCCGTACCTTAGACGCTGAGCAGCGTTTGCGTCGAAATGCAACGCTAGCCATCACTTTCCACGCCGTTACGAGACGCGCGCCAAACCGGACTACTTCGCGTAGCAGTACAGTCGCGCTCAATATGACTTGCAACACGGCAGCGTGTGGCCTCACGACTTCAATGATTGCGCACGGCTACAACTTGCTTCGTTTCTGTAATTATAATATTATTTTCTTATTTGGGAACATCACACAGTGAGAGAACAGCGTTTAGTTACAGAAATAAGGGCTAGTGGAAGGAATGCGAAATCCTTAAACTCATGAGGCCACACGTGTGACGCTCCCGTGTTGCAAGTCATATTGAGCGCGATTGTACATGTGCAGACGCTCCGCCCCCGTAGCTTTCCCTTCATTGCCAAGAAAAGTTGTCCGCGAGTATAGGAATCTACTTCTGCCGGAAGCAGCTATGCCACCATTCGAGGACGGCGTCCGGGCTTATTCCGGCGGCGCCAAGTCGACATTGCGGGTCTCTCCATCCAAGAAACGCCGTCCACGATTCCTCGATCATGGACACTAGGAATCTACTACTGCCGCAAGCAGCTATGCCACCATTCGAGGACGGCGTCCGGGCTTATTCCGGCGGCGCCAAGTCGACATTGCGGGTCTCTCCATCCAAGGAACACTGTCCACGCTTCCTCCATCATGGACACTAGGAATCTACTACTGCCGCAAGCAGCTATGCCACCATTCGAGGACGGCGTCCGGGCTTATTCCGGCGGCGCCAAGTCGACATTGCGGGTCTCTCCATCCAAGAAACGCCGTCCACGATTCCTCGATCATGGACACTAGGAATCTACTACTGCCGCAAGCAGCTATGCCACCATTCGAGGACGGCGTCCGGGCTTATTCCGGCGGCGCCAAGTCGACATTGCGGGTCTCTCCATCCAAGAAACGCCGTCCACGATTCCTTGATCATGGACACTAGGAATCTACTACTGCCGCAAGCAGCTATGCCACCATTCGAAGACGGCGTCCGGGCTTATCCCGGCGCCGCCAAGGCGCCATGGCGGGTCTCCATCCAAGGAACGCTGTCCACGCTTCCTCCATCATGGACGCTAGGACTCTACTACTGCCGGAAGCAGCTATGCTACCATTCGAGGACGGCGTCCGGGCTTATCCCGGCACAGCCAAGGTGGCATTGCAGGTCTCCATCCAAGGAACGCTGTCCACGCTTCCTCGATTATGGACACTATAGGACTCTACTATATACTGCCGGAAGCAGCTATGCTACCATTCGAGGACGGCGTCCGGGCTTATTCCGGCGGCGCCAAGTCGACATTGCGGGTCTCTCCATCCAAGAAACGCCGTCCACGATTCCTCGATCTGGACACTAGGAATCTACTATATACTGCCGGAAGCAGCTATGCTACCATTCGAGGACGGCGTCCGGGCTTATTCCGGCGGCGCCAAGTCGACATTGCGGGTCTCTCCATCCAAGGAACACTGTCCACGCTTCCTCCATCATGGACGCTAGGACTCTACTACTGCCGGAAGCAGCTATGCTACCATTCGCGGACGGCGTCCGTGCTTATCCCGGCACAGCCAAGGTGGCATTGCAGGTCTCCATCCAAGGAACGCTGTCCACGCTTCCTCGATTATGGGCACTATAGGACTCTACTATATACTGCCGGAAGCAGCTATGCTACCATTCGAGGACGGCGTCCGGACTTATCCCGGCGCCGCCAAGTCGACATTGCGGGTCCCCATCCAAGGAACGCTGTCCACGCTTCCTTCATTATGGACACTATATACTCGCGGACAACTTTCCTTGGCAATGAAGCGAAGGCTACAGAGCCACAATGCACGTATCCTACCGCTAATGAATGTAGTACCACAATTGCGTCCGTATTTTCTGCGTGAGATATATACTCCTTCATTTTCTACATGTAGCTTTTTGAGACGGAACGCAGCGCACAGAAGCAAGATATTTGCATTTCTTTTACTTTATACGTTGTCACTTTATACGTTTTTGCGTGCGTGATAAAGTCGCGCCTTTTACCCTTACCTTAGACGCTAAGCAGCGTTTGCGTCGAAATGCAACGCTAGCCATCACTTTCCACGCCGTTACGAGACGCGTGCCAAACCGGACTACTTCGCGTAGCAGTATACATGTACAGAGTTCAGACGCTCCGCCCACGTAGCTTTCCCTTCATTGCCAAGAAACGTTGTCCGCGAGTATAGGACTCTACTACTGCCAGAAGCACCTATGCCACCATTCGAGGACGGCGTCCGAGCTTATCTGTACACTGCGCGCGGGGCCACGACAGCCTCGATTTGAAAACTGCGCTTTTAATGTCACCACAGCTGGAGTGCACGGGATCTTTGGCGCTCCCCCGCATGGAGCGCTAGTTTCTTATGATTTTTAGGCGGGCGTTTTGAAGTGACCCTAAAATAGTCACAATTAACGACTAGCATTAATTATACCATACGTTAGAGCATTTACAATTCAGTTTCGGTATTACCATACACAAAGCTACAAGTTACAGTAAAAAAGCCCCAAACAAAAATTTCGCTGTCAGGGGTCCTTTAAAGGGGTACTCACACAAAAATTTTCAGCTGTCGTTTTTTGCGTGAAATGAAAGGCCAAGCCCTCAAGAGCCCAGAAAAGGTAGTGATAAGTCGAGTGCACCCTGAAAAAGTAATTACAGTATGCTTTTAAAAGCTAGTTTCGGTTCCTACTGTACCCTGACGTCACAACAAGGCATGAGCTTCTTGTCACGGGCTCGCACATTATATAGCGACGTTTCCACGGCCGCTCCGCACCATGGCTCCGCTATATATTCTAGGCACTATAGCTCCGCTGGTGACGCAGTGCGGCCATCTTTGAAGTTTTGGTACCTGACGTCATCAGAAGTTCAGAACTAGCCAGACTGCTGCGTGAAGTCACCAGAATTATAGTACTGTAGCCTGACGTCAAGCTTGTGTCGATGTCGGTAGGTGCGCCATGGAAAAATTGACTTTAATATAAAAATAAAATATCTTATCAGCATTTGCTGAGCTTCACACTTGCTCAGAGCCGTCTCTGCATACAGGAGATTTGTATGGCAGAATAAACTCGCCTTCTAAAAAAGGTGTCAGTGCCCTTTTGAGCTCTGGTTTATGCATGTTTTGATGCTACAGATACTGGAAGGTTCACAGAAATGTCTCAGAAATCATGTTTTACTGGAACCGGGGCGCCCAGGCGCTGCGAAGATTGGACTAAACTGCGCGCTAGGGCGGCCTGGTGCGCACCGGCGCGACTTGTCGATGCTGCCACGGCCATTTCCCTATAATCACGGAGGAAAGGATAGGCCATAACGTCACATTATTCGAAAGACGCCGAGCCGTGCTCCCGCAAGGGCTGCTGAAGATATTGTCTCTTCCTTTTCAACAAACCTCGCATTCACATTATTCGAAATCGCCAAGCTGGTCTCGATTCAGTGGGCATATGCCGCTACCACAGCGACGAGCAAGGCGAGCAGTCGTTCTCCACTTGGAAGTCCGAAAATCGAAGGTCACTGCCAAAGGAGAATCAGCCAAGCTGCGGAGCCAAGCTTTTTCAAAAAGTGCTTCCAGCTTTTTAGGGGCGAAGCTCCTAAAGCGGCACCCGTTCGTCCCTCGTAGTCGTAGTGCGTAACCAGTCGTAACGCTAGTACCAGATCTTGACCTCCAAGGTGGTGCCGGTGGGAGATTTTTCCTGTGTGTTGTTGAACAATAAAAAATTCGCAGCGTGCGCGTTAACTAAAAGCCGAATTCTTCTGTCTCTCATTCCCCGTTAGCAGCCATTGGCATGTTCCAGTAGGAAACGTTAGTAGAAGCAGAAGTGTAAGTGTTAGCTAAAAGCCGACTTCTTCTGTCTCTCATTCCCATTAGCAGCCATTGTTTACCTCCAAGGTAGTGCCTGGTGAGATTTCTCCTGTGCGTGATTAAACAATAAAAATTTTGTTCAAAACGCCGTTGATTGATGAAATAAACCAACGAAAGACGCCAGATGTTTTCTAAAAGCAAAACGAAAGAACGCCAGATGTTTCTAAAGCAAAACGAAAAGACGCCAGCTGCTTAAAGGCCAACTCCGGCGATTTTTTGGCCATGCCAAAGTAATGGTGATTTTATGTTCCTGAGACGTTCCTGTTACGGGCCCGATAGCAGAAATACTCGGCATATCGGAGAACAATTTTAAATAAGCAAAAAAGCGCGACACCGAAACCGAAACCCAACCAAGTGTACTGTCTACGTATGACGTAAACGTTGTTACGAACGAACCGGAAGTCGTGCAAGGCATGACGATCACGCCGGCACGGAGTATGAAAACTGTGACAGCCGGGACGACCAGCGAAGCACTTGCCAAACCAACGCTGTCTGTCGCCTTGTGCACAGCAGACGCTCGCTGTAGCGGCCGAAGCGCCGAAGTTAGCGGTACCCTCGGCTGCGTCACTTCCGCCGCCTTCCCAATACTGACGTCACAGACGCAATGTTGCCAATAATTGTGTGAAGCCAGGAGGGCGTTTGCAGACAATCTTTAAAATTTATTTGCAAACAATCTGCGCATGTCTCAAGCCTGTAATTTGGCTTAAATGACGGAAACGTGCAAAGGAACGTACCCAGTGAATTTCATTGAGATCCATCGACCTCGAAAAATCGCCGGAGTTGGCCTTTAACGAAAGACGCCAGATGTTTTCTAAAGCAATGGTTTTCTAAACAATGAAAATTCACAGCGTACATGTAAAATTAAAGTGAGCTGCAAGTCGTCATAACTCTCATCGAACCTTTAGTATAAACGCGCCCGATCTCACGTCGGTGATGATGCACTGGGCAGAATTCACGGAAGATTCACGGTTTACCGATGAACCTCCGCAGCTTCGCCCACTCATCATCATTCACTCCGTGGATATGCTGTGATTTTTTTTTTAAAGCGGGCTTCTATAACAAGCGCTTACGACTGCATGCTGTATGAACTAAACGCGCAGTCGTGAAAACGAACTACATAAAAATGCGAATTCGCAACTCGATCTTGCCGGCTTTGTCAACAACACGGTCACATCGATGGTGATGCAGATGACGCATGAGAAAACGAAGACGGCGGCGTTACAGTGCTTTACCCTTGCGAAAGCACGAGACTTCCGCCACACTCAGGCTTCTTACATCACTTTAGTTTTAGCTATTCGCCTCGAGATCTTTGAGTGGTGCCCTCTCGCGTGTGACGTCAGAGAGGGGACTCGGGTGCCGCTCTTCGCGCGCGCGTTCGCTACGTGAAGGCTGCTCGACGCTACCGGCCAGTCTCTCCTGCTCGAGTTATTGAAACATTAGTGGGCAGGTTCATAAAGCAATTTGTACTGAATGTTCAACTCGCCAACTACCAACTCGCCCAACTTGCCGTTTTGAATGTTCAAGCTAAATGCCCAGCAAAATCGAGTGAAGGGTCCGCCAGGAGCACGTTCAGTGTCGATATGCTCCTGGTGTCGTCTGATAGCCATCAATGTCTACATCTGCTATGGCGACGATTTCTTTTCGCGACTATCCTATGGCTGTGGCGCACTCAAAATGACTTTCCGGTCCATTTTCGATCACTAATTTCAGCGTTCGGGTTTCGGCTACCGTGCCTGCGTTAAAGCGCAATATACGTATACCGCGTGCTGCGCGTGTTCGGTTGCCAAGCCTGCTCCTCGATTCAATTCCTTTGTAAGCGACGTGTGATGTCATTCAAATAAATTAAAGGGTCATTACAGGCAACAACCTTTGATTAAATCCAAGTTTTCAGCAGCTGTCGTGTAAGCGCGTTGTAAGTATTTGAATTAAACAAGAAATGAAAAGGTTGAGAGCACGGGTGAAGAGGGGATGCACGACGGTGATATGAATTATTTCGTACGTTGTGCGGAGTCTTTTTTTTTTACAGCATATTTTAACCCATGCGTTAATATATCAACATTTGCTGACTCGTTCCCGGTCGTTTGAAAGTATGCTGAACAGAATTAGTGTAATCAAACTAACGTAGATAAATACAAAACTTTCGCATCAAATGTCGTAGTAAGATGTATTTGCAATAATCTAGTGTAAATAACTCTCAACGGTCGACTCCTGATAGGGCGTGATACGGTCACTGTACTAAAAAGACTCGCAGGGTCCCTTATGCATTTGCCTAAGGTGACTCGAAGGCAAAATCCATCTTCTTCCTTTTGTTCATCGATGTTCAGTCGATGTTCCCCGCCTCCTTCCGAATGCTTTTTGGACGTAACGTGGTTTTGCACTGCTTCCAAGATCGGAGGCGTTGCAAGCTTTTTACATATTGCGTGGTTTTGCATTGCCTCCTTAATCGACCCACCAATCACGGAGGCAATGCAAACCGACGATGTCGTGTGATGACGTCATCATGTGACGTGACGTTATGCCATCACAAATATTGGCGGTCTGTGATGTCATGAGGACGTCATAAGGTGACGTCATCGTGTGATGATTGTTTGCATCACTCGCGTTGACACTGCCGAATAGGAACGCCGACGGTTAATTTTCGCGTTTGATCAGGAATCCAAAGCTTTCACCGTAAAATATTCAATCTTGTTACAGTGCAGTAAAGAATAACAATAACTAGCCAAAGGGGCCAAAAGAATGATGGGAAGGAGCTCTCTTGCTCCTCTTCTTGGACATATTCGCCGATTTTTCCTAATGTTTACCAAGCTGTATTATCGGTGACAAATGAAACACGAACAAGGGAGCCCGTTTCCTAAGCGTTAGGAATTGTATAATGCGCGCCGTCCTATCATCACCTTTGACAGGCACGCACGCTCGATTAGGCAGCACTGTTGAGGCAGCACAGATTAGGCAGCACAGTTGAGGCGTGTTTCCAAGGGGGCAATGACGTCTTTTTTTTTTATTGTGCCAAGACAAGCAAAGGCGCGCTGCCGGTCGCCGACAGAAAGGGCGCCGATGGTTTCCCCTCATGCGCAGAATGGCCCATGTGGTAAAGTGCGCGACGCCACAGACGGCAGAATCGCGGAGGCAGTGTTGTCGGCCTCTGCCGACGAAAGTCGCTGTCTTTCAAGGCCAGTGCAGCACGCCTAATTTTTTTCGGGTGGCAAGCCATTACTTCGTGACCCTCCCGCGCAGATACCGCCTTGCAACCGAGGGTTTGCAATGCTTCGTGTGCGTTCAGTTCTCAAAGCGGCGGCACTTCGAAAAGCAGTTCCCGTAGTCGCGGCGGAAGTGACTAGAAGATGGCTATCTTTGTCGCGCTTTCAGCCACCTCTCCAGCGTGTCGGGGTGCGTTCCTAATTGATCACAAGCGTGAAACTGTCTTTTGTGGTACCAGGCTCCCCCACCGTCGGAGCCGACTTCGCCTGTGGCGGCTTGCTGAAATGGGTGCTGGTAGCGTCGGTGGTGGCTTTATTGAAGAGTGACCCTTTCTGCCCAGGCGATGAGTGCTTGCTGTGCAGCTGTACCTGTTTCCACGTCTTTTTAGAAAGCTGGCAGGAGCGACTTGGGAGGGCTTAAACTCTCTCACTCCCAAACAACGTGATTTTAGGAAGCCAATGTATGAATTGTGCAGTTTTGACGTATTGGGTTCCATTGCGCGTAGGTAATTATGGCCAGCGGAATCCTCAGCCGTCTGACTTGGCGCTGACCGGACCAGACGGCTGAGGATCCGAGGATAGAGACCGACTTCAGCTTCTGAACAGACAGAACAACCCACGTGAGGGCGGAAGTGTTTCGGTATCCAGATGACCCGAGAAGAGATATCGCCACGCTGCAGGGCTATCCGGCTATGAAGGCGGAATTTATTCACTATAATACGAATTTGTGCTCGTCTGCAGCGGTAGAGAGACATTTATTCTTTCGCGAGTCTTGTGCTGAGGTCGAACCGACGCTGTCTAGAAGACAGCCTATTTGAGAGGCTCACACAGCAACCTTCTCAGCAAAGCAGATCTTATGTGCAAAATGTATGCATACTTTTTTCAATTCACTGGAGTTCATTAGTGATTCGAGTGATTTGCTTAGACTGTGCTATTTCTAGCTTAACTCATTTTGTTGTCACCAAGTATGTCGATTTCGGTGTTTAATGCTTGTTACTCTTGCTGTGAAATAGCGTACTTTTTTATTGCAATTGATACGTGTAACTATGTCATTATTACTAATTATGTGCTTTGTAACCCCCTCCCTCTGCAATGTCTTATTAGCGCTGAGGGTACTGTAATAAATAAATAAATAAATAAATAAATAAATAAATAAATAAATAAATAAATAAACTGAAAGTATCAATGCGTTGCAACTTTACTAACAACATTATGGTGCACTTATAGATGTCTTTGCGGAGTATGAGCATCCTTGAAATAAAAAAAAAGTATTCCAGTATCTGTATTGCTGTATCTGTATTCCGGAATACTTTTGTCGTCCTATTGCGAAAGTATCTCCGAAATATCCCGTTACGCTAAAGGCAAATGTATCTCAGTATCTGTATTTTAGGCTTCCAGTCCATGTATTTCGATATCTGTATTTCGGAATACTTTTCCGAGTATCTCTGCCCAGCCCTGGACTGGGCCGCCCTATACCGCTACAACACAGCGGTATAGGGCGGTAATACAGGGCGGTAATACGGTAATATTTCCAAAATGTTAATAACATTTTGGAAATATTACCGTGAAGTTTATAAAGTACACCCAAATTTAACCTGATCATCTGAGCATTGCATCAGCGAACTTCCCGGTCTAAGTTTGGCGTTGTAGATACGATGAGTAGACTCTGCTATGACTCTAGTACCCTAAATTCTCACTTATTAAATTAAACATGTGGCTGACAAAGCAAGGTACTTCGCAAAGGTCTTCAGGATAAGCCGAGTGCCAATTTCTTTACTGTTAGAGCCCTCTAATATAAAGTCTTTCTTAACAAGAAGACCAACTTCAGTCGATTAATACTTAAGCAAACCACATTGTGCTGGTTCTGTATAGGTATAAGATTATAAATGACTACGAATTTATATACTAGGTGTCGTTCCTTGCCCTCCTACTTTTCCCAACTTGGGTGGGGGGTGGACGGAAAAGCGGTTAAGTCTGGTTAAGTGGCCACTGACTCCTCCCCTCCGGTTGTTCCAAGTGAATAGTCTACGTAAACTGTGTAAGCTCAAAATTTTCTTGGAAAAATGTGGGCGATTATAACGTTAAACTACCCCGCATTGTCTCTTCCGTTAAGGTCGTTAGCTGTTAATGATTGGTTGAAGTTTTCTGGGTCATGCTCACAGCACTTGCTCGTAAAACGACGAACAAGTTACGCGTAAGTGATCCACCGCGTAATTACCACGTACATATGACTGCGTAAAAAATAATAATGAACTATTTTCAGTACGGCGTATTGTTTGTCATTGGTTCTTCGCTATTCGTCAAAAATTTTCAATGCGCCATAAAATCGCCTCGTTACGCGACGTCACAAGCCTGCGAAAACTCGCGGCGTTAAAATGAAGTGTGCACAATAAGCAGCACATTACTGTGCTGAACAATAACTCACTTTTTTTTTTTTTGGAATAGCCAGACAGTGTCTCTTTCTGAATGTAATTTAAGAAGGCTGCTCGCCAATCACACTGGCAGCGGCTGCTTATAGCAGCGGGCGAGATGAATTCATGTGTGTCTAATAGATACTTTCAGTTGTAGTATAATGATGTTGAGCTGTGTTTACGCGCGTACAACTCTGTGAACTCATCGTTGCTGACAAAGAGGTAGAGAGAGTACTATATAATCATTAGGAGCAGACGCAATCCATTGCAGGTAGGCAGCCTTCTTAGTCCAGAAAACCGTGGACGCTGATCATATCCCTGGGGAGGTCGGTCAAGTAACGGGACAAACTTGAAAGCTGGGCTTGTCAATGTGCTCGAGTCCACTGCCCTGTTATAAGCCCCCACGATCGCTGCAGGCTCGCTGCAGCCAAATGAAGCAGGCTAATCGGAGACTAAAGTGGGAATTAGCTGTCCTGCCTAGGCACAACTAAAATACTGGACACTTCTGCACACTCATCAACTCACAGCAACTTGAATATGGAGCAGTGGCGATGCTATTCGTTTTCAAAGAAAGAAACGTACTGAATTTCCTGAAAAAAGAAAAAAAGGTTTGAGCGGGCTATAAAACGTTTACTGGTTTCCGCCCATATTTGCGTCGCGGATTACTTAAATTTCAGGCCAGGCAGAACAAAATAAAATCATGACAGATTGCTGTAACGTTATAGAGCCCCTGCTGAGCGATAACCTCCTCTGCAATACTCGGGCACAAGACGCACAAGCATGGAATAGGCAGCCCGCACCGCAGGTAGCCTACAATGCGTGGTCATGTCACACGGAGGACAGTCGTCACAAGAATCGCAGGGCAAATTTTATTACAAAGTTACGTTATTGCTGCGTTCAAGTAAAACTTTGCCTGACTTGTTAGTTTCCCAGTCTGCAGCCGACAATAACCACTGTCGAAAGTGGGGCCTCCGCCCCCCCCCAATATTTCTCGGGGGGGGGGGGGGGGGGCTAGCGCCCCCTTTGCCTCCCCGGTAGATACGCCTATGTGGACATATGCTGTGGGGAAGATAGGGAAACGGCGGAGCATGTTCTGATTGAATGTGGAGATATCCACTCAGGTGTACGTTTGGGCACGAGCCTACATGAAACCTTGTGTTTCAGGGACAACAATGGAAAGCTGAACACACCCGCGATTGAAATATAAGTAAGAGACGGTTAGCGTATTGGTGGCAGAACATTAGAGAGAAAGGACAAAAATAAATATTGCAAAAAATAAGGACATTCTGCCGTAAAGGGCAGAACATGGGCCGAGAATTCACGTTTTTTTTCCCCTGTAGTAAGATAGATTTAATCGAAGTAGAGGCATTATAGCCAACATTAAAAAAAAAAGGAAGAGAAAAAGAAATATTTTCTTTTTTTTTCTTTTTTTGTCGTGCCTGGTGGCACATTTGTCACCGCCCGGTTATAAAGGGGACGCTCATAGAATCCATCCATCCATCGAACTATTCTTAGCAAAGAAATAAATTGTGCCACGTTTGTCGCGCACGCGAATCGCAGTTTGGCACACTGGTTCTGCGGTATCGAGCATGGTTTCGAGTCGCATCGAGTCTAGCCATTAGCCATTAACCCCTGCGGTTACTGCGGTTTCGTGTTCTGTTGTGGTCAGTATTGGTTTCGCAAAACAACGTTGCGCCCTTTTCACAGTGCCGAACAGAAAAAGAACAGGCTGACGTGATCTCATGGAACGGCTGTGCGCGGAGAAGGAAAAGTAATCTTTGCTCCGTGTTGGAAGGCAAACAGCGCCATGAAGCTGGTATCTGGTGGCACAGACTTGCTCTTTGAGCAGTACAGCATCAAGCAGATCCATGAAATCGAGCAAACCATTAGGTGAACTGTTCGTCTTACTGCGTTCTATCGATAAATGGGAGGCAGTGTATGACATACTTTGTTCTTCACAGGGCTGATATCGAGAAAAAGAAAGAAGATCTGCGGCAGATGGTTGGGTAACTGCTACGTGACTGTTTTTGTGACCATAGCGTTCCAGTACCGATAAGCTGCTGTGGTGCGTTCGATTTGCCGTGTAACGATCGAAAATGTTATGCTTGCTCTCCCAGGGAACGGTACAGGGATCTTATCGAGGCGGCCGACACCATCGGTGTAATGCAGCGAACGTCTGCTAACGTAAGTGGTGCACTATTCTGCTTCGATGCACTTTTGAGCTTGCAGTGATGAAAATATATTTTCCAACCAACGCCCCTGCACACCGCAGATGCTTCCGTGAGGGGGGACATTCCCGGGATAATTTTTTTGGAAAGCCTCCGTGACGCTCCGGCACCTTCGCCTAAACGTGGAGGGATGAGCGCAATTGGAACGGGAAAAGCATTCTGTGAAAGAGAGCCTTTGGTTGGTACTTGAGGCGAAGACAACTCACAGCCCCCGTGCGTTTTTAAGTGACATGTGTCGCACTTATCTTAAACTATTGCCCATAACTAACAACACTATGTTGGGAATTCCCGAAGTAAAACTTGAGCTCACTATATTTATGGCCATCATTGTGCTCACGTTATGCAGTGTGCATTCAGTTCACACTGTTGCAGTTATGTGCGTTCCCTTGCAGGTGAAACGGTATGTGGCCCAATTAACGGAACAGTGCCAAAGCCTGCAGGGCAAGCCTTCAACACCTGTTGCCGCTCGACCTGAGTATGTCGCTTGTTTGCATGCTCTCTTAAATACCCAAACGTTGCATAGGCCTTATTTTCTGGTGCCACACGATACACTTCCTTGTGGAACCATGATGAAGGTTCACCCACTTGGTTTCTGCTGGCCAAATGTGCAGTAAGCATGAGAAAGAAATATCAACAACTCATCTGGCAAAGGCCAAATGTATCAAAAGCCCTATGCCATGCTCGCTATAATTTTTACCCCGTTTGCACACCCCTAAGTCCCCTATAACTGTTGGTGTGCAAAACTTGAAAAACTAGTAAATGGTAGTGTCTAGTGTGCCTCGATGCGTATGCCCCCCTTAAAGTGTTGCCATTATTTAAAGGGGGTGATGCCCCCCACGCCGCCAATTTTTGGCCAGCGTCCCGCGCCTCACCACTATGTCTCAGCGGCACCATCGTAGAGCGGTGAGACGCTGTGAGCACAAATATGGCAGCTGCATTGTAGTCCACACCCTAAAGCGGAGAAAGCACACATGAAGTAGTGCTTGTCACAAAGGAAAATGAATCTTTTTTTCGGGTGGGCAAACAAACAGGATTTGTGCATGCTTTGGGTGCAGTGCCAAAACGCATATGCTGGTTGCCATAAAAGGGGGGAATAGTAATATTCTGGATACATTAATCGTTGTCAAAGGGTCATTCTGCATGATGTTGTTCCTATGCACACGCTGCATAGGGTTTTGCAGTACCATCCCCAAATTTAATTTCGGAAATTTTGTTTAGCGATTATTGGAAATTATGAAACATATATGGCACACACACAGCTAAGTCATGAGTGGGAGCTGACCGATACCTCTGAAAAGTACAAGCTGTGCCTTCTAATGGTGTAACCTATGCAGGTGAAACATGTTAGATAAAAATGAAGAATCGCCACTTGTCTGGGAATATCATGGAGCTACAGCTGGGTACGCACATCAGAAACTTATGTGATTTTCCTTTCATTGGTTGAATAGGAATTCCTCCCTTTGATGGAAATAGGTTGGTCATAGAAGTCTTTGAAATCACCAAATGCCGCGAATAAAGTGAGTACTCCAACTGTGCTGACTCAGCAACTGCATGCTTCTTGTGTTTCAGACACTGGGCACTGTCCCACCACTACACTGTCCTTGCACAAGTGAAGCTCTTGGTGGACCTCCCTTCCAAGGTGCCTCTCCCTCAAACACTGTCAGCAGTGCTGCTGTAAATGTAATTCTCAACAGCTTTTTAGATAAACTATACTTTGGCCATGAATCATTGCTTCTGGCCAGGCATGTAAAGGAAAGTTCGCCATCATTTAAAGTGACCGGAAGCATTAGTGTAGGATTATGGTGTAGTGCAGCTAACGCAGAATGCAAGAACACAAAACAGACACACACTTGGTGCTGTGTTAGGGGCACCTTAATGCTGTGCTTTGCTATACTACATAGTTTTCACGGACATCACCACCTGGGCGAATGGGTGGCCGCCATGATGGTGAACTGCCACCGTGCCATTGGGTGCGTGTGCCAGTCCGGTATTTTAACATTGTGCGGGTTCAGTAACAGTACATGTGCGATGATTGGCTGCAGTGTGAGAAGCAAGTCTGCCACACTGAAAACGAACATAGAACCGGGCTCTACTGCTTGCCGAAAGTGATAACTCAGCAGTACGATCAGGGGAGCGTCCCTGGCTCGCTCGCATCGACAGAAAGGACGTCAATAACCTGGCATTATGACTTTTGTTTTTCTTTGAAGTCAATTTGTTTGAGTCTCTTGCACTCTGTCTGTGCCAGAGCAATGTGCAGGGAGCCAGACATTTGTCTTTGACTCTCTGGTGTACACTGTTGTCTCTCTCTCGTGAAAAGTGTTGCACAGAAATACCCCATAAGGTGGACAAGAAGATGACCATTGCCATAGCTCAGACGGTCGAGCATCGGACGTATTATCTAGAGGCTTCAGTAGGTTCAGTCCCTACTGAGAGAAAGTTGTCTTTTCATTGACTTTAATTTCTTCACACTTATAATTACTACAGTACAGTACAAAGGCTACAAATAACGTCTTCTACACCTCTCTTGGCATCATTGTCGGTTGGTCTGCATGGGCACATATGATGGCTGTACCGACCCACTATGAGTGAGATTGTGATTAATAATGGTCATCTATGCACAATCCAACCACCTTGGTTCAGTTAGTCAAGTGCACTTGGCATCATGGTGCGCAACAGGCTGTAATTCCGATTAAGATGTGAAGATTGCAGTTGAGTGGATCCAGATGGAGCAAAATCCATCAGATGGCCCAACCCTGTAGCGCCAACGAATCTGGATAGGATTTGGTCACGGTCAGAATTGCCGTGAGACATAAATGGCTTACTGCAACCAATGTGTCAACCTTCGCTGGTTGTTTTAAATTGTGGGATTTCACTTTGTGATCGGCGTGCCTGTTGATGTGACCTGCAGCTGTGGGGTGAAGCCGAGCGCGAATGCTGGGGTCGTGCGGCCTGCCTCCAGCGCCTAGGCCAGCATGTCCTCTGGCACCTGCAACTGGCCACAGGGCTAGAGCCATGGAAGGCCCTGGTCTCTCGTCAGGGCACCTCCCTCGCATCCCTTGGACACTGCTTGCTGCAGGTTGGCACCTATGAATGCGACAGTTGCAACACATCTAGCGAGGGAACCTCCATACTGCTACGTTGCAGAGCATGGAAATTCTGGACAATTTACTTGCAACACACTCCAACACAAGGCTTCAGTGATTGTACTTGAGTACACACTGAAAGTATGTACAAACATACTGCTAACATTTTACCGTCACATACAAGGTTTTTAGAGCTTCTTTATGGTTGTAGTTCTGCCATCGATAATTTCCACATGTGTCTAGCTTAAAGTTGAACTTGGAAAAAAGGAATAAAAATAGAGTTGACTAGTGATTTATCACTGGCCCTTTGTTTTTACCCACCTAATTCACCTGCTCATTTCATTAATGTATAACAGCAGCTGAAATTTTCCCCAATATTAGGCGAATATTTGATAAACACATTACACAAACTTTCGTCATTTATTTACACAGGTCCTTCTTGCTCTAACTGTAGTGCGGAGTGCCTGTTCTGTGCACTCATACTTAAGCAAAAAACAGTAAAATATTCATTATCAGATCAATAAGTGCTTACAACAGACTGGCTGAACATGAGTAATTTGTAGGCTTGTGCGAATATTCGAGCACTTCGAACGAATATTACAGTATTCGAATTCGCTTCGAAACGAATTTAAATTCTAGGAAATTTCGAAGTATTCGAAATGAAGGAATAAACATATATAAACTGCATGTAACCCCCTGTAAAGGTGGTTTCACTGCAGTGGAGATGTGCTATACCGTGAATACACCTTTCCAGGAGAAATCCGCACTGCCGCGAAGCCCCACTTCAAGTTTAAATGAACATACAGTAAAACCTCGTTAATTCAAAGTCACTGGGACTGTGAAAAATCTAATTAAGCGGGTTTTCGAATTAACAAAACATGCAAAAAGCGGAATGCAAGGAACTTTGAATTACTGGAAGTAATCGGAGGTGGTCGTTTGCTGTTCCTGCTAGTTTGCAGCGACAAGGGTTATGTCTTCCAGCAATACTTGGTCCCAATTTTGCCGCTAAACCGGGGAAACGGCGGGCCTCGCTGCTGCCAGCGTAAGAAAAAAAAAAAAGAAACGGGGATAAAAACGGTCTCGTGGTCAAGTGAAATGCGCGCCTGCGGAAAAGACGTGCTTCGCTGCAACACAGTGGTGACACGCGGGCAGCATGTCGCCTGATCCTCGCAGCGTCAGCGCGTCATGATGCGACCATTGGCCCATTTTTTCTGGTAAAATAAAGAATTTACTAATGACCAGTGTGACGGAATCTGCGATGTGTTCTGGGTGGAAAAGATGTCCATTGAAGTTTTTGAACTGAGTTTTCGAAGTAGGCGTTGCAGGCGAGTACTCCGCCAGCAGTGCAAGTGCGCAAATTGCCGGAACAACCGCCATTCGGAGGCTCGCATACATCGCGAATTTCGTCAGACTGCCTTTTATTAGTTTCTCTATTTTCCCAGAAAGAATGGGTAAATCATGACGCGCTGACGTTGAGAGAAGCATGCGTCATGCTGCCCGCGTGTCACCGCTGTGTTGCAGTGAAGCACGTCTTTTCCGCAGGCGCAAATTTCAGCTGACCACGAGAGGGCCTTTTGTTTAGTTTTTTTCTTGTGCTGGCAGCAGCGAGGCTGGGATGCTTCATATTGGAACTTTAGCGCACACACACGAGGACACACAAGAAAGATGCTTCACTTGTCACTCATTAGTATCGCTACATTGCACTGCCTTGTGGCTCCTAAGGGCCATCGTTTCTGTGGATTTGCAGCTAAATCGGGATCGGGGAATGGCACATGGCACCCAAAGTTTCGAATGAACCGGGCTGGTACTGACCGCCGCTTCAAATTATCCACTCAAATTTACATTGCAAAATACGGGGCCAAAGAAATCCTTCGAATTATGTGGGATTTCGAAATAACAGAGTTCAAATTAATGAGGTTTTATGGTATTACCCTCACATTGATTCATCATTTTTTAAGTTTAAAAGCTTGTTATACCGCCTTATATGCTCCAAGTATAGTAAATTTTAAAACGTAACATATTTTACAGGTTACCACTTGCATTCTACCGAAAGTCAAATCCTGCTCCTACTCAAAAGTTGCTTCCACTTCCCTTTGAACCAAAAAGAATGACATATGCATATGCCTCGTTTCAACTTTAAAACTATTGCACTGGTTAGTTGGGTCATGACAAATATGCTCATTTTCCTTTATAGTATGTGATATAAACTATTCGAATTCGCTTTGACCAAATCACTATTCGCTTCGAATTCGCTTCGGACCTAAAATTCACTATTCGCACAAGCCTAGTAATGTGTTTTCAGCTATTCTTATCTTGCTATATTCATTCATTCACTTATTTTTTCATTTTCTTTTTTTTATCGTAGTGAGTCACCACATTATATAATGTGTGATATCTGCCATTTTGCTTTCCTTGCATTTTGTTCTTGTGCTAATTACACAATTGGCATGCAGCTTGCCAGATCTGTTGAATGGTCCACAAACTATTGCGGGGATGGCAAAAGAATGGCACTCACGGACAGCACAAGACTTGGTGATGCATTGTTGAATGACGAGTTTAAAGGAACCGATTTTTGTGGCACCCATTTTTTTTTTTTCGACAGAACGCTTACTGGTCAGAGAATCCAATTCAATAGAAGTAATGCAGAAAATCTTGTGGAATATCTTTTGTTGGAATTTTAAAGTATTTTGTGATCACGCATAACAGTAGTAGGTGAGAGCAACCACAGTCAAACTGGCATATAGCAAATCAACATATAACGAAATACCCCTTAAAGTATCTTTGATATATAAAATATATCAAATTGCCCAAATGTTGAACTTTTCTGTGATCCCCATTAGACTGGATATATCGACTGCTTATGCCAGAATTTGTCAGAAGCACACAGTAAGTGCAGCTGTAAATACGTGGTATTTTATTTATTAAGCACATGTTCACGCTCTTCCAGAGTTGTACATAACGCGTTACAAGTAATCGATTTCTTGTAATCAATTACATTTTCTTGTAATTTTGTAATATAATCGATTACTTTTTCGAAACTGTAAAGTTCTGGGTAATTCAATTACATTTTCGAGTAATTGATTGCCGGTAATCGATTACTTTATTTTTTCCAAAATCAAGTTGTAACCAGTCTTCTACGGCAGTTCTCATCCCGAAAAATATGGGACGGGGCCCACAAAGCCTATTTCTTTACCTTTTCCTTGGCCTTACTGGCAACGCCTTACCTGAGGGCCAGCAACAGCGAAGCGCAACACTTCATAGAGGACATGGACACGAGCATCGAAGCACTGCGCAACTACGAGCTGGTGCGCAATGTGTTCCTACGTCATAATACCGCCCTTCCATTCAGTGCGTGTATTGATTCCTTCAGTGCATGTATTGAGTATTCAGTGTAGGAGCTGACCTCTTAACGAGGAAGCGGGGAAGAATCAGCCACAACTTTGAAAAACAAGTCTTGTTGAAAGTTCATGGTGTCGAACGCTATCATTTCATAACGCCAGCAGGCAGAGAAAAAGTGTTCCACACTTGCCGTCATGGCTACTAGCAGCGCTAACTAACACTCCTAAGCTTAACATGCGCATATATGCCCCATAAAGTGGACAGGGGGATGACCGTCGCTGTAGCTCGGTTGAGCATCAGACGCTAGAAATGTGCACGGGCCGCAATTTTGCGGCCCGGCCTGGCCTAGGCCCAATGCTTGCCAGAGGCGGGCCAGCCCGGCCCAATGATGTATAGAGGACGGGCCGCCCAGGCCCGGCCCGGCGTGTCATACCCAAGGCCCGGCCCGACTCAATCAACGATGCAATAAAGAACAAGCCAACGGAAAAATAAAAATGTAATTATTAAGAAAAAAGCATGCCATCCTTCCCTGTAGCTTCTTTTTTTTTTAATTGTTGATAAAAGTCGAGACCGCCTGAGTGCAAAACTATTCACAAATTATTAGACGGCCCGCCCGATGACTTATGCCTGCCAGCCCGAGCCCGGCCCGGGCCCGTCTAAATTTACACCGGGCCGGACCCGGGCCTTCGGTCAAGCCCAGGCCCATGCACACCTCTATCAGACGCATTATTCGAAGGTCACAGGTTCACTCCCTGCCAGCGGGAAGTTATCTTTCCGTCCACTTTACTTTCTTCACATATACGTCGTAATTACTACAGATGACATCCTCTGTACTTTCTTTGGCTTTCTTGCCTGTTAGTTCTAATTAACTGTATCATAGAAGCCACAGTAGGCCTCCCAGCCTTCATGCAAGCCTCCAGCCTTCTCTCTACCATGAAAGCTGCAGTAGTTGGTGGTAGTTTGAGTAAACTTGTGTTATTGTGTTACAGCGATAAGTTTTTGAAGGAAAGTAATGCAAGAGTAATCGATTACATTTTTTTAACTGCTCATTTACTTTTCTGGGTATGTAATTGATCACTGTAATCAATTACATTTTAGAGGAAGTAATTGTAATTGTTACTTATTTTCTGTAACACGTTGAAGTCTGTGCACTTCTGATGCTTGAGTTATTTCTGCTTTTGCGGGTTCCTTTCCAACTGCTGTAGTCGTGCCATGTTTTTAGCCAAGCCAAGTTCTTGAAAGCAAAGTGACACTTCTACGCAGGATGTAGAAGTGGCACTTTTATACTTCTACGTAGGATGTGACACTTATAGGTAGGATGTAGAAGTGTCACTTTGATTTTTGGAAGCATGCTGTCTTTTTGAAACCTGAGCGAGCTAGATAGAAAAGTTTTACCTTGCACACGGGATCAAAACATTGAACGGTACAAAATAGGATGCAAAACAGCATAATGTACATCACGATGCAGTGATGGTTGCCACAATGATGCACTTCACTTATTGCTGCAAAGGTGGCATCAGTTGCAAGAATTCCTGGAATTGTACTGCAGATGGAAAGAGCACATATTCTAGTAAAATATAAATATTGCACTTGTAAATAGTACGTACAATGCACTTGACACAGATACAGTAATTTGTGGTAACATATAGGGCCTGGAAATGCTCGTACCAATTCGTTACCATTAAAAAGAAGTCAAGTAATCGTCCATGTAGCGAAAAACCTTAATAATACAGTTACCTAAGGAGTCCTCTAAGTGTTTGACAATCTTGCTAAGGTGTAAATCACTACGAATTGGGGTAACGAAAGAACGGGTGCGTATTCCCGATTTCTGCTCATAAGCACCTTCCTTCCAACCAACCAGCGTCGACTTTAAGTACATGGATGGGGTTCCTAGAAAAGCCCCCGCAGGGACACCACATTTATCTGTGAGAACAGTTTCTTGCACTTGCTCATTAATACAGTCTTTAACACATTTTAACAAACCTTTATGCGACAGCGAGTGATAAAGATGCACAGTACCCATCCTAAAAGCTCTGCATCTGCATGCATTCTCTTCTGTCTGAAACTGAACTAGTGCCTGGGAATTATGCATTCGAAACGGGTATGAAAAACGTCAGAAAAACATAGCTGAGTAGTTCTTCAGGTAACTATCTACATTGAATTGCCAGGTTCTTACCTCTGAAACAATAGCTCAAAAAGATATTTCATGCTTGTGCATTTTCGCTGAAAAATACAATTCTAAGGTGAGCGATTTAGCTTTCTTCACATTACTTGCTATCCTATCAAGATTATGTCGCCACAAAAGGTTGACAGTGCGTTGCCTAACTACCGGCGGTTTGAGTTTTACAGTCTCAAAATTCTCTTAGGCACAGGCATGCTTTGTGTTGGGCATGCAAGAAGTTTTTGTTTTTCTTCTGGTTGCAAGTCAGCTGTATTTTGACATTTGACAATTAAAGTGGCAGCTCTGTGTAAAAAACGTTAACAACGTGCCGCCGGTGTATTTGACAAAAACATTGGCAACTGGATTTGACAGGGGCTGCAAATATTAATGCAGATGTCACCTTTGTTTGCGCTGTGGGGTATAGCTCTGTTCAACACGTTGCTTTTTTTGAAGTAGCAGAGGTGACGTGTACGAGTTAGTGTGTCGTACTAATACATATACCCTTTTTAACTGTACCAGTGACTAAAATGTAGTTGAGACGAGTGCATTCACTGACCGCTTGATCCGTACTGGTTTGTCCTGTAAACTGTGCTCCCCAACTGGCGTCGAGCCCAACCATTCGTGGTGTGATTTGTGAAATGGTCAACTAAGTACGTGGACTTCAGTGTTAGTGCGGTGCCCCCTTTAATGGTATGCATGGGAAAGCATAAAGGCGTGATATGGCGGGTACCAACGAGTGTGTCAGTATGACTTATTGCCGACAGCCCTATCATAATGAGCATCTTCAGCTATCCGCTCGGAAGTGCATGTGCTGCTGGCAATGCTGTGAATGTACTGCACGCATTTGATGGGCGTTAAACGTGCCGCTTACCTCCTTGTGCGGGACCGCCAAATGCACTACGGTGCACCGCGGTTACATGCAGTGCACTTCGCTTGCAGTAACGAAAGCGGCTCGTCATTGCCGCATAGCCCCCAACGAGATCCTCTTAGAATTTCTATCGACCTGCTTTGCAGGTTGGTATGAATTCGCCATGCCTTGCAGGTTTCTGCTGAATTCATTGGTAAATTTCGTTGAACCTTGTCTACGAGGCTAAAGTATGATTGCATCCATGCTGAATGGTTTGTACAGCTTTTTGTTTTCTGTTCCAAAAGTAAGCTTTCCTTGTTATACTGCTCTAAATTTGGGGTTTAGTGCACAAGAAGTTTTTTTTTCTCGTACTTGCTCCAAAAGCAATGTTTTCGTGCTCTGAAAATTGCTCCAGATCCTGTTTTGGCTGTTAACCCCTGTCCTGTTCATATGGGTTTTTCCTCCATAGCAATATATTGTTTTTCATCGGGACTATTTATGCATTGAAATTAACAGGAGTCTGTTGTAGTTTCTGTTTATGAACAATGGGTTTCATTCTATCACTACAAGTAATTATCTTTTTATGGCGTTGTCGGTGCCTTGAACATTCACATTGAGATGTACAGTGCTCGTCAACTGAAACCCGAACAGCGGCAAGCCTTCGCATGGTATAGTGCGCACCGTCCAGTTACTGCACTGCGCATATGCGGGCCTGTCCATGGTGATAACTGGATGGCGCGCACTATACCACTGCAAAGGCTTGCCGGTGTTCGGGTTCCATTTGACAAGCACTGTACAGGCTGTTTCACACTTAGGGGAAAACTCGGAGCGCATTACAACGTGCTCCGGGTGTCCCCTAAATGTGAAACAGCCTGTACATTGCTACTACATGCTAAAGTGTCTTGCTTCAAAAATGCTGGGTGGACCAGCAGAGAACTTTGTTTCGGAGCATGTCTAAGCAGGCCTGTCTCTGATTCTCAGGGTTGCTGGAGAAGACTTCTGTCCTTGGAAGCACCAGTGTCGTGGGAGGCCCAACTGGAATCTCTCACAGGGCTGGCACTTCTCCAGGGCTCCTCTCTCACCGAGTTGCTTACACAGTTATTGGAGCGGCGCCTGGTCAGAATGTCTTGCTTATCTTTAGCATTGAGCAATACATTAAGAATGTAGTGCTATTGAAATGGCTGTAAAACTTTAAACAATGCACACCATGCTCATCTTAATAATAACAGTCACGCTTCACAATTTCGTTGCACATCATCTGAGTTATCGCTGCATACTAAATTTTAAGGCTCTGAAACTGTAGGTCCTTGTATCAAGCATTCAAAGCCTCATTTTAGGCACAATAGAGACTGAAATAGGCACCATGAATTATCCGCAAGGCACAACCAGTTTTACTTATTGAGTGTATGTAGCCAATTTTTATAGTAATCAAACTTGCATACCGTACTTACACAATTCTTGGTCGATCCATTTTTATGTCTAAATTTAAACTTCAAAGTTGGGGGGTTGACATTCCATCGAAACCGAAACTACTGCCAGTAATGTACAGCCTTGCTGTATGGCCAGTAACGGCGGGACAAGTGAGACTACCAAAGTGCCGAGGTGCCCGTTACAACCAATATCACCTTCTGTATCTCATCTTGCAGGATTACCAAATTGATTCCCACACATGTATTACAAACTGTGCTTCCTAGCATGAATTAGCAGCTGTCCGCAGGTTACGCAAATGTCATGGCACGCACTAGACGAGAGTCTTTAGTGCCGGTACCGCATGGGTCTCTCGCTGCCCGCAGACACCCGATGTGCGGATGTGGCGTGAGATGGCTTCGCTAAGGGCAAAATGCAATGCATTATTTTTTGTCTAAGTTAATAAATCAATGGGATAAAACGTGAGCAGGTCGCATTAGTTCTGATCGCTCGCGGAAACCTACCATATATTGCCGATTGTAAGTTGACATTTTATTCATAAAATGACCTTCCACAGTTCGGGGGTTGACCTATAATCGGAGTGGACCTATACGCGGAATCGCAAAGTCAACTTATATGTGGGGTCCGACGAAAGGTCGTCGTCCTCGGATTTCCTGCTATTCGACGCATCGACAACATCAGCCGCAGGGGCAGTGGAGTCGCGGCAACAGCTATTTCCCAACGCGCGCGCGCCGCTTCCGGAGCCAGACATTTTTGCGATCTGCCACGACGATCGCTGAACTATAGTAAAACTACGCGAGGCGAAACTACGGAGCACGTTTGGCTCACACGATGGCTCACACGATGGCAATGACCGTGACTGCGTCCTTCTCTCAAGCGACGACAAGTCGTAAGCAATGTTTCACGGGCAAATAAATGTTTCTTTGCATCACTCCCTCTTCTGAAAAACTTATTGGTGAGCTATGACCGCAGCATGAGGCTGTGTTCGGAGTCAACTTTTTTTCCCCTGGAAGGGGTTGCAAGTTGGGGGGTTGACTTATAATCGGCAATATACGGTAAAATGTCCTTCACAGAACCCAGTTTAAGAAACCATGGGCTTGCATGCTGTTTCAATTATACAAGTACAAGTACTGTAAGCGCGAAGCTTGCCCTGACACCATAGGTAGAGCCAGTTGTCTTGCTGGTCTTCTAGTTTGAATTTTTCTTTTTTTAAAATCTTTTTTATGTGGCTTTTGTGTTCTCTGGACTTGTTGCCTCAGCTTGGAGTGCAAGGCGAGAGACACCTTTTCGGACGAAACAAGATGGTCATTCCAAATGGCAGAAAATATGTGAACTTTGTGAACACTTTTCATTCTTTCACTTCTGTCATATTTTTTCAACCATTTGCGATGACAAAAGTATTTAGGCAAGCTGGGCACTGATTCAGTGAGAATACTTTTATAAAGCACAAAGTAGCTGTAGATGCCAAGAAGAAAAAAGATCTCCATGTTATTTTATTTTGTCTTTGAATATTTCGTATTCACGTACTGAGGGCCATACTCTACAGTTTTTTGTATGGCCTTGCCATAAAAAGACTTCTTTGCAAGAATGCAAATATGCAATGTTTGTAGCTCTAGCAGCCTTGCCTATTGTACCTGATGAGCCCGTTCGAGTATCGTGCAGTCTTTGCCACAGTAGCACCTTCATGACTGTCTGGAGCTACTCAGTTAAGTGGGCCGCCATGAAGAACCCTGTCAGCATGCACCACTCGTGTGTGGCTGCGTACAATACTGTTTCAGGGCCTTGTGGATCAGCTGGTGGGATCAGACAGTGTCTCCATGAGGGAGCAGCTGTGTGGCCTAGCCACTCTGCTGGTGTCCACCCTGCAGCTAGTGCAGGCTGCTTTCCTGACTTCACAACCAAGTGCCCTGGAGTCACGCATATCGGAGGTCACGAAGAGCAGTGCTTGTGGTAAGGCCTCCTTCACTGCTTTCTGTGCTGATTTGCACTTTGATTAAAACAACTTTAAGCAAGATATATATTGCTCAAAATTACGAGAGATTTGCAGTAGCACCACATTTCTTGATCTGTACTGCTTAGTAACAACCATTGCATCGTTTATTGGTAATCTATTTGCAGCATCTTATTTGGCCCAGTGAAATTATGTGGAACTGTTAGAAAAGAGAGAAAGAAACATTGAAAAAGCACAAGTTAGTAACCAGATTGCCACACAGCTGACTGTGCTTGTGGCTGTCTCGAGGATTGGCCAGTACTCGGGGTCACATTCGTTACTTTTTTCAGCAGATCTGGTCAGCTTCTCGGAGAGCCCATCATTCCGCTATGCTCCAGCACCCGTACGAGGTGAGAGTCACATGTCTACTTTTCTATGGCTGCGTTATCATTTCGGAATGCATGCCTTTGAGAAAGAAGAAGAAGAGAACGTTGTTGTTGCTGGTCTGGTTCTGGGGAAGACGTCAACACCTGGCTGTCTGTTTTACTTCGCCCGTGACATTATAGTCAAAAAGAGCAGTGCTTTTCAGTAATGCTTGTCATAAAACCAGTGATGGAAGCGTTGCTCCAAAAGAGAAATGCTGCTCCAGGCTGCTCCAAATTGTCACTTTTGTTGGTAAATGCTCCACACTTGCTCCGAAATGGCACCGGCAAACTGAAAACAATCAACTTTAAGCACGTGACCATCCAGCGAGCCTAAACGAAACAAAACACAGGCTGTCTACTGTCCTAGTATGCAGCTTCTGTACTGGCTCCATACTAGCATATTGACAATGCCACAAGTAATGGCACTGTTGATATATATCCGATTTAGCTGTATATTTGTACCTGACAGGCAGACTATTTTGGTGAAATGTGTGTTACAGTAGTTTGATATCTTATTGATTACTAACTGCTGGTGTGGCAACTGTGATGTGTGACTGATTACATTTGCCTCTTTATCAGGTCCGACCACATCTTTGCCACAAGAACTGCCATTTTAGGTGGTTCCTTTTTCTTTTAATTTTACATGCAGGCTGTTTTGGTGAAATATGAAAACAACAGATTGCTTTGCTCTTGACAGATTATAAACTGCTTTGCATGATTGTGGTTCCTTTTATAATTTGGGGCTCAGCTTTAGCGGTTTTATATCAGTTCTTCCACAAGTACCCAGTATTTTAAATATACGGGGTGTCCCAGCAATCTCTAGCCAGAGAATAAAAACATGCCAATGCACTCTATGACAATGCGACCAAATGTATGTTGCTAACTACAGTTGAACCCCTTTATAAGAGACACTGATATAAGAGACACGTGGGGTATAAGAGACACAAGTGTGCTACATGAAAGTGAGGGTTGATAGGAAAATGCATAACTTAGTACCCTGCTTATAAGAGACACCTCATATAACAGGCAAGAATTTCTCCCCCATGCGTGCCTCTTATAAAGGGGTTCAACTGTATTGCATTGAGTAAGTCACACTATTCTTTGTTTTTCTTCTTAATTGCCTAATTAGGTATGTTTAATTAACTAATTTTTTAAGCAACGAAGCTGGCCAAATAATTCTAGGCTTGTGCAAATAGTAAATTTTAGGTTCGAAGCGAATAGTGATTTTGGTCGAGTAATTTAGAATCGAATTTGAATAGTAACCAATTTGAATAGTGACCACGTGACAATATATCACATATTATGAAGAAAAATAAGCATATTTGTCATGACCCAACCAACCTGCACAATATATTTTTTTTAAATTGTAATAAGCCATGTGCAAATGTCATTCTTTTTGGTTCAAAGGAAGTGGAAGCAACCTTGAATAAAAGCAGGATTTGGCTTTCGGTAGAATGCAAGTGATAACCTGTAAAATATGTTATGTTTTAAAATTGACTATGCTTAGGGATATAAGCCGGTATAACGAGCTTTTAAACTTAAAAAATGATGAGAATGTGAGGGTAATATATGTTAATTTAACCTTGAAGCGGGGCTTCACCGCAGTGCGGATTTTTTCTGGAATGGTGTATTCACGGTATAGCACCCCTTTACTGCAGTGAAACCACCTTTACAAGGGGGTTACAAGCGGACTATCGTATATTGCCGATTTAAAGTCAACTCCGATTATAAGTCGATCCCCCAATGTGCACCTATTATGCACCTATACACTCCCAATATACACCTATACACCTATTTGTTCATTTTGAATAATTCAAAATTTCCATTTATATAAATTCTAATCGAAGCGAATTCGAATACTGTATTATTCGTTTGAATATTCGAAGTGCTCGAATATTCGCACAAGCCTAAATAATCCAATGAAAAAGTTGTAGATTGACTTGCAAAACATCTGATTAGACAGTTTATAACTTTACATCTGCTAAGCATTCGTATTTTTCCGCTTACTACACTGTAGATGCCCGCGAAATACAAAAAGAAAGTACCACGTGACATGCCCGCATGCCCGCTTGCGCTCCCTAACGTTCCACATACAAACAATATAATTCCCTCGTGACGGTTCATGACAACAATAAGCATACGCAGTGCTTATCGCTTGTGTAGCCGCTAGCAAAACATGCATCATTGCACAATCACCACCATCGTCGCTCTCCTAGCACCCGGGAAGTGCTATGGTCGTTTAGGGAGCACTGCAATCACGGTGCGCAAGTCAGCATGTCACGTGGTTTTTTTTTTCTTTAATTCGATAGCGTTATAGAGCTTGTTTCGCAGAAATTCCGGTGTCGGCTTCGGTGTCGGCATCGTTGGTTGTGAGCGGAAAATCATCATCTTGTCTGTGACAGAAAAATCAAGAAAGCTGCAAATAAAATGAGCAGTAAAATGTTGGGTCCAAGTGAGAATCGAACCCAGGCCGTCTGCGTGGGACGCAGATGTGCTACCACACAGCCACGCCTCTGCTTGGAACAGAGTTGAAAGTAACTTTGATGCTTCACAAACATACGCGTCCTATATACAGGTGTCACAGTACGAGATGTAATATCGCAGTAATATTGCGTGGTACAAGCGTACATTGCCATTGGGCATCACACGATGTGAATATCATAACGACTTGGTGGTTTAAAGCCAGCCAGCCATTACAAAAGGTACACACATTACTGTGTGTATTCCCTTAAGGCCATGTAGTGGGTGCATCGCAACTTCAAAAAAAGTTTGTCGCGCATAATTGCTCCTGGTTTAAAGCATGCTACCCATTACATAAGGTACACACCTTAGTGCACGCATTCCGTTACACACACGTAGTGGTCGAAGTATGCACTAGGGGCAGGATATCGTTATTGCGTTCAGCTCTCAAAGGCGAAGCCTAAGCGTTCCCCAATTTTTTTATTTCGCGAGCGTCTGTAGTATAGATAGAAAGTTAGACACTGTCTAATCGGATGTTTTGCAGATCGAGCTACAATTTTCTCATTGGAATTTCTTGCCTAGCTTCGTTGCTTCAGTAGTTAGTTGATTAAAATACCTAATTAGGCACTTAAGAAGAAAACAAAATATAGTGTGGCTTACTCCATGCAATAACATGCATTGGGTCGCATCATCATAGAGCGCGTTGACATATTTTTAAACTCTGGCTTGAGATAGCTGGGGCACCCTGTATAGCTCATCTTACTTAGTGTTCAATGACCGTCCATCTGCTTAATTATTTTTTGTTGCAATTTGCAGTGATTATTCTATGTGTAATATGTTTAATAATAAATATTAATAGTTATGAGATGCCTAAATGATGCTTGAAACTTCAGGAGTCGTTCGGAATATTTTACCTTCTGCTCCAAAAACAGCAATAGTTGCTCCAAACTAGCATTTTTTTCTGCTCCAGAATATGCTCCAAAAAGCAGAATGTCGCTTCCATCGTTGTAAAATGTGCATCTGTACAATGAAACCTTTCTGTGCAGCGTTCCATGTGCAAGTCAACCTTGACCCACCAATACTAGAGGTACTTCAGAAGGAATGTGGCCAGTTTGTGAAGAAGTAAGTATAAATGCTTGGTATAATGGGTATCAGATGCATTGACAGTCCTTAGATGCCTTTGCAATACTTGTTCAATATGTGCAACAGATGTGCTTTCTGAGGAGCACCCGCTGTAGTGTCTATGGCAGTGCACTGCTGGTTCACAGGTTCGGTTCACCCCAATGGCTTTAGAGTGCAAAAAAGAACACAAACATACACGCAAGCACCCGCACACACAGACTGTTTACACTTTATCACACAAACCGACCACAAAAACAAGTAGAAGTGCGATCTGGACGCAGGCATAAAAGAAGAGCTTTAAAGGGATCCTCAACATCTTTTCAAGTAATCACCAGATGACCTCACTATGCGATCTTATTGCCTCATGAATCTCTTGCCCCGAAAAGTTTTTGAATCCATCCAGCATAAGTAGACAATATTGCCACTATGAGCTGGCAGCTGACCAATAATCCCTTGCATACTACCTGAAGGCATGAAGTCTGCCAGAACGAGACCCTTACTATTAATGAGTGAAAGAAGTGGAATTTTAAGGACTCGTTTTTCCTTGTTAGACACAATATTAATGACAACTAAGAGACAATGAAGCCAAGGAAAGTATAGGGGATGTTATTTGTAGTAATTGTGATATAAGTGACAAGAAATTAAAGTGGACAAAAGTGGTCAGCTGCCAGCTCGTAAAAAGATTGCATGCTATGTGACGCCAGCAGGCAGAAAAAGAGCGTTCCACACTCGCCGTCATGGCTGCGAGTGGCGCTGATTAACACTCCTAGGTTTAAATGCACATACAGTCGAACACGGATATATCGAACTGAAAGGGGATCGCGAATTAGTTCGATATATGAAAAATTCGATATAAAAAAATACAGGTCCCGAGACCTTACTTGTGGCGGACGATCACCTACAACCGGCGCATTCAAGAATGACAAACTAATTCCGCACACACGATGCAACAGAATGTTTTATTTGCGTGAAAAAAATAGCTTATCTTGGCCTGTTTCTTTGTCTTCAAAATGAAGTTGAAGACGCTGGCCTCGATCTTACCGAGGCTGTCCAGGTGCGACAGCCCGGTTTCCTCCATGCCACCGCAACAACGGCGAATCAAGCTGAACGCTGTCGCCACTTCAGCGGCGGAGTACGCGTGTGTAGCCGCCGCCTCGTCCGGATGATCTTCGTCGCCACTTGAGCTGTCGGCCTGGGCATCCTGGGTCCCTGCGTCCGCAGCTACAATGTCCTCGTCAGCGAGGCTTGCAACAGCCTGAACATTGCAGTCCACTTCCACGAAATCGTCCGCAGACACTTCGGGTGGTACGGCAGCCGTGAAGAGGGACGACAAGTCGCGAAACACGTCGTCTATGCACTCGTTGTCGCAGTCTTCACCGGTTTCCGCAAGTTCTGCCGTCACGAAGCCTGCCTTCTGGAAGCAGTTAGCCACAGTGTCCGTCTTCACGTCTTGCCAGGCGCCCGTTATCATTTGAATGGCACCAAGCAGGTCAACCTTCAGATCGGTGCCCATGCATAGAGTGCCTGTTCAAGAACCAGGCAGAGAGTGCCTGTTCTACTTTTCCGTGGGAAGGAGTGCACACACAAAAGGCTCCCAACGTTCGCTGCTCTGCCGCCTTTTCCCTTGATATCTGCCTTATTCTTCAACAAGGTGCTCAGCGTGCTCCGTGGTATCCCGATGTTGTCCGCCACCGCCGAACTTTTTTCACCCGCCTCAACACGCTGTATGGCTTTCAACTTTGTCGCAAAGTCAAGGTTCCTGCGCTTCTTGACGCTGGCCATTGCTACACGAGAAGTCGAAAATTCAAGCAGTCCGCAGCGCCTTTGCATAGCTCGCATGCAAAAGAGGAACGTGGTGGTATGCGACAACTATGGAAGTGGACTCCGCCAACAAAGTGCTTGCGATCTGTCGTGATGGCGGCGATGGCTACCCGGGCGCCCGGGCTACTGTGAGGGCAGCAGCGATGTACGAAAGGCGTGAGCTGTGGTTGGCTGAGCAAATACGAAAGGCGCGGGCTGTGGTTGGCTGATGAAAACTCACAAAACACCAACAAAAAAAAAAAAGAAAAGGTGAAAGGAGGAAGCCGCCGGCTCCTTCGTTCCTGTTCTCCGAGCCGATGGTAACGCGGAGAAAACATGAGAAAGAGAGAGATAAAAAATGCCCCCACCTCCCCGAAGGGAATCGTGAGGAAATGCGAATGCATTTCTTGCGCCGAGAGTACACGGCGCAGTAATTTTAATGGCGTAAATTAATGACGAGACGAGGATTTGTACCGTAACCATTTATTTACACATTCATCAGCACCTGTTTGTGTTGTCATTGTACCTGACGGCCATAATCTCAGCCTTGTGGTCGCCGTTGGCGTTTCACAGCGGCGTCTCGAGCACACATTTCGAGAGGCGCCCAGCCAGCGGACGGGAGAGTGGGGCGCAGGGAGGAGAGAGAGCGAACGGCGAGAGAAGGAGCGGCGAAGCACTGCACCCAATGCTACCTAGAAGAGCGGTGCGGAGCCGGCGTGCGCCCGCGCAAACCGCGGGGAGGAGGCGGAGCGCGCGCAGTCACGTGGGGTGTGACGTCGCTGCGCCGTTGCTACAGACGCTCCTCTCCTTTCCTCGCGCCGTTGCTATGGGACGGCGGATTCAGGGTCGCTTATAAAGTGCATTCGCACTTAAAAAGATTAAAAAAAAAGCCGTTCCGCAAGTTGGAGAATGCGCCCAACAGGAGTATAGTCTGAGCCCTCTAACCCTCACGTTTTTTTAGCGTATCGGGTGTCGGCGGAGGCGCGGTGCCGCGAAGGTCGCAGGGTGCAGCGAGTGCCGATGCGCGCCTTCCAGCTCGCGCGGTGTTCAATATATCCGATGGCGGGTAAAAATGCCGTTCAATATAAATGTGCGAATTTCTATACTTTTACAGAGGATTTTCAAGGGGATAATTTATGAGTTCGATATAGCCGAAAATTCTATATATGTGGGTTCGATATATCCGTGTTCGACTATATATAGCCCATAAAGTGGACGGGAGGACGACCGCCACCGTAGCTCAAGTGGCAGAGCACCAGACATGTTATTTGAAGGTTGCAGGCTCAGTCCCTGCCGGCGGCACGTTATCTTTTCGTCCACTTTAATTTCTTGTCACTTATATCACAATTACTACATATAACATACTTTCCTTGGCTTGATTGTCTGTTAGTTCTCGTTAATGTTGTGTCTAACAAAGAAAAACGAGCCCTTAAAATTCCCCTTCTTTCGTTCATAGTATAAGCGGAGTCGCAGGAATTTGCCACTGGTTCTGAGCACTTCCTCTCTTGTTTTGTCCTGACTAGAAGCTACAAAGGAAGGAAAATTACATGAAAGCCGAAAGCTAAGTCGGTGTGCGCCATTACCTTGAGCATTTCATACGAGCACTGCGCTGGCACATGGCGGCTGCGGTACCTGCGCTGCACAAGAAGCATGACTCTGGTGCTCAAGTCTGGTTCTCCTGGAGCCAGTGCCAGCCCCATGAGATACTGGCACTTGCTTTGTTCGGTGTCAGCTTGACCGACAGATACAGTTGAACCCTGCAGTGGAGAAATCACTGGGGAAACTGAAAATTTCACTATTGCCAGAATTTCGTAATCTTGGAATAATGAAGTCCAAACAGAGAAACTGTTGGCAAAATTAAACTTTATAATTCCAAGATTAATTTACCGTATTTACTCGATTCTACCGCGCCCTCGATTGTAACGCGCACCCATTTTTCGTGAGAGAAAAGAACAAAAAAGTCCGTAGGAGTCAAACTTCGCACATCCAGAAGAACAAGTATTTGGGTTTTAAAGAACTAAAGTTTCAAAAAAGTAAAACACAAAGTCAAAAAGCGGGCGTTGCCGCTAAAACTGTCACCACTACGGCGGGGATACGACTCGCGTAATGGATTAGTCCTCGTCGCTGTCAACACTCTTTGATTTCGGGAAACCGGCCCTGCTTTTGTCCACAGAAACTTTTTCGTGAAGCTTTGCTGTAAAAAATCTTCTGCTTCTGTTTGCGCCAGTCTCGCATGCACGTTTCGGGAACTCCGAACGACCGCGATGCGGCCTGATTTCCGTCCGTCTCTCTGCACATGTAATAACTATTCTTTTAAATGCGGCATTGTGGTACACTAGTCGAGTATTTGGAGTCGGCACTTCCATTCCGTCGATGCGAACGCAGAACGGGATGACAATCTCCTCAGCACACGTACGAAATGAAAAAATGGCAGAAATGGCCAAGGCGCATAGGAGGCGGCCATTTTGAAATGTCGATGGCAATACGATAACCGAGTTTTTTTTTTCGGTACTCGATTCTAACGTGCATGCGATTTTTGGACTCGTTTTCCCGGAAAAAAGGTGCGCGTTAGATTCGAGTAAATACGGTAGTTGGACTTGTCGACCCTTGCCGTGTAGTAAAAGCATTGATTTTCGCAATGCAGCACATTGTCCATTGTGACATCGTCATCGCATGTTCCGAGGAGTGCTCAAGTCGTGTTGAAAGCGTCCAACACGTCCCGTGAGTTGGTCGCCATCCTCCTGTGGCTTGTACCCTGTTCTGTGGTGTCATCGGTTTGAGGATGAGCAAAATGTCAGCCAACGTCACCATTTGAAAGTAGGCCTTTCCCACATCTCATACATGGGTAATTTTTGAAGGGGACTTGATGTCAGGCTGTGAGAAACATACAAGCTGGTCTCCAGAATGGCTGAAACCTGGACGCTGATTCTGAAATAGTTTTTGTTGCGCGGTTATGTTTTAACATATGATAACCACCTGGGGTGCGTTGCAAAAAAAATGCTCGAGACCAGTCATGTCTGTGTAGCTCATAAACATATTTATTAAGATATAAAGAACACACACACACGCACGCACTCATTTTCGATGGAGGCGAAAATGTTTGAGGCCCGTGTACTTAGATTTAGGTGCACGTTAAAGAACCCCAGGTGGTCGAAATTTCCGGAGCCCTCCACTACGGCGTCTCTCGTAATCATATAGTGGTTTTGGGACGTTAAACCCCAGATATTATTATTATTACATACGCGCGCGGGGCAAAAGCAGTCATGTGCGGGCCGGGCTGCGTGTTTTCAGTCTGCCATAAGGAGAGCAAGCGATATTTGGCAGTCTTTTAAACGAAATTGCAAATTTTCTGCTGCACACACTGCTATAATATTTGACTCGCATGTTCGCAGGAGCCTTGACTATTGATTGGCAGTGTTTCCTGACTATGTTAAAGAAATGTTAGGGGACCCTTTTACGCAAACAGTGGTCTGGGATCAGTTCTCACTGTTAAGTATGTTTACAGTTGAATTTAACAAAGTTATGGGGGCGCTCAAATTACTTCGTTAAATTGGAAAGTTCGTAAAATCAAGGAAGGGATTTTGCGGTCCTTCAAAATCTAAAATTGTAATGTAGCATTACCCCAAGGCTACTGCAGCCTTTTATTTGCCACTAATACACCCCTACGCCTGTGAAAAGTCCATGAGAGCAGCCCGAGCATTAATTCCTCTCATGTCCGGGCGATACAGACAAGGTATAGATGGCACGTGAAGCTACAACAAGTTGCCAATATATTCGAAGACATTGAAAACGAATGCAGTTAATGTGGAAGCAGGCAGAGCAAGAAAGTTCCAAGGAGACAACCAGTGCCATCTGTTGCATAAAGAGTGCCTTTTTATACGTAAAAGCACTACCAACTGTGGCGTGCAGCCTCGTCAAAATAAAACTAGTGTCGTGCATATAGTGGCTGTTATTGCTGTTATTGATGCTTTTTCCCCCCTTATGTAATACCCTGAAAAGGGCCTTTAAGGGTAAATAAATGATGATGATGATAGTGGCTAAATGTCTAAACGCATTAGCGTTACAGCGCACTTCCGAAGAAAGGGCGTCCATGCAAAAATTGGAAAGAATCACTGCTTTTTGCTCATTTATTTCCGAAATAACTTTATTAAATCAAGTTCAGTGCCAGGAAAGCTTCGTTAATTCGAGTTGATAACAGTATTGAGCCCTATAGGTACCTGCAGGGGAATGGAAATTTCTTTGTTAGATCGGGAAATTCATAAAATCGAATTTTCTTAGATCGAGTTTTAACTGTGTTTAGTCGTGCCCGATCATTGATTCACTCGCACTGTGTGTTGGTGTGATTGCCTGTTCAGCTCTCTTGCCTAGACGGCTTCACCCGCTGTGTTTGTGGTAGCACACGCTTGCTGTGCCGACCACATCGGGCATCCGACTGTGTCCTTTCTCTCTCTGCACCACCCATGGTTGTTTACATGCGACTCTCCGGTGTCAGCCCTGTACCCTCATAACATTCTTCATCATTCTTACGGATCAGCACCGTGCCCAAACTGCAACTCTGGTGAAATGTGTCGTTACCGACTATTCACTATATATTGGCATCCAGACATGTATACAAGGTTGGCGCACATCTGAAACTGCTACTAAGATGGATTACCAAGTAGCTCAGCTTTCGTGCAGGAAGGGTTGCATTCTGACGGTAGCAAAATACAAAAATGCTCATGTGCATATTTAGGTTTAGGGGTACCTTAACCAAGTGGTCAGCATGGACTCAGAGTCTGTTACTGCGACATATGCCTGTTACGTTTGCTTGTTAGAGGCACATATATGGGGAATGAGTGTTTTCAGGTGAGAGGAGCATGCCCTTGGCGCATGTGCTGCTGCTCGGCTCTCTGGCAGTGGGCCCCCGAGTAGCCGAAACTGAAACACACACACCACACATCCCGCCCCACTGTTGGAGTCGCCATTGATCTCGGTAGCGGTCCGAGGGATGTCTCGAAGGCCTGTGTGATGGTTCTTGCAGAGTGATGTTTCCTGTAGTGGTGCCTCTTCTTGACCGTCAGTCTGGAAGGAAAAACGGCAGCAGCAAGGACTGGAGGCAATTTTTCAGTGACTCTGCTGTAGAACTATTCTAATGAGTTGCTCATTGCCTCGTATGAAAGAAGGGAAATTGTCCGAGGGGCTCGTTTCCTGTATTATAGTGAAACCTCGTTAATACGTACCTGCCGGGAACGCGGCATAACTGTGCACTAAACGGTAGTACGCATTAAACACCAAGTACAAATTTGCATCTCCTAGCGTACGCCATCGCCGCCAGCAAATAAATAGAGTGCCACAGCAAATATTGCCTAAAGTACCCACCGCAAAGCCTTTTCTTTCTTTTTGCCAAAGTGGAGAAAAGATCCTGGCACACTCGCACGACCGCCCGATAGCGCGTAGTGGCGACGCCGAAGAGCATTTCGAAACTATTGCAGGGTCCGGGATACGCGGTCAACGCAGTGACCGACATAGCGACAGAACGGACAGCGTCTGCTTTCTGCGGTATATGTGCGTGCGTCTAACCGCGATCTGCTACTAAACTGACACAGTTCCAGTGAAACGCGGTACGGCCGCGTGGAGCCGATCGTCTCCCGGCTAGTTGCATGCAGCGCGTCGCCTTCGGCTCACGCCGTCACTACCGGGCCGCTTGCTGTGCCGCACGCGCGCATTTATCGTGGGAATGTTGTTCGTACCCACTTCGCTCCAGATCGTGCACAGATGCAGCGAGTAGCTTGTTCGGTTAACGCAGCGATGATGAGCTTCATGCAAGCGATGTGCACTCCGCGATGCTCTATCGGTCCTGGCAGCGGACGGTGGCGCATAGGGTGGTCGCCTAATAAAAGCGTGCAGTATGGTTACAACCGCGCTACGCTTGCTGTATCGTACACGTGCGTTTAGTGTGATAGCGTCAATGCAGCGAGGTTTCTCGGCGCCCGCGACCCGCAACGCTAACTACGCAACAGCGATCTGCTTTCGCTTCTACAAAGTGGTGCGCGCCTGATGACGGCTTAGTAGTGTTTGCTGTCGGGCTAGTTGGTACATGGCTGAAGTTCTTCGTCCCTGCCCGAGCATTTGTGCCATTAATTCAACTTCAGCCTTGAAGACGGCCACGCACAACGAAGCGGCAGCGATCGGCGGCCCAACGCGTTCAGGTTGTCGCCTAATAAAAGCGTGCAGTAGGCGTAAAAAGTAGCGCTGCGCCACACGCGTGCCCGAGCAGATAGCTGAAGATACTTATTGTGATAAGGTTGTCGGCGATAAGTCATGTCGGCGCGTTCGTCGGTGGCCGCCACCTCGCCTTCGTTCTTTCCCGATGCTTACCCGCAAAGGCGTCGCCGCAATCGCGCGGAAGTCGGAATCTGTTTCCTCCTTCAAATGTTCAACCTTATGTGGAAAAGCGCTGCAAGTTTCCTGACTGCACTGGAATCTGCATGATGTACTGCTAGAAGTGTGGAAACCAGCTTTGTTCAACAATCAAGAGCAATTGCTTTCCTTTGTACCACACTACCACATGAGTGCATTGTCATGTGCAAATAAATATATGAGTTAGAATCGTACTGAGTATCTTTCCCCAGCAACTTGTTCTTTATTTGCTTGTTGTTGCAAATCTGCAACATACCTTTTACCTGCTAATAGAAACTGCACAAATCCACAAAAGTTATTTTCGACGGTAGTACAGCTATTGTTATGCTTCTGTGCAACTTCATGAATAATATGACGATGAAACAAAAATTTTGTGCAGTAAAGGGTTAAGAATGTCATTACCTTGTAAGGACTGTGTGTCGGAGGCGGCAATCATGAGGCCGAGAAATTGGCCGCGAGATCGACCTATAGGCGGCAGCACCGTCGCCGCCTTAGTGTGGAGAGGCGGTCGGAGGCGCGTATACAAATGCACACAGCGGCGCTTCTTTGTGAGCGGTTTGAGTCGATTGTCGGCGAATAAAATGCGTTGATTGCAGCTTACTGGTAATATATACGCTCTTGATTGTTGAATCAATGTACGAAGATCATCCAACGTTACTAATACTAGTGCGAGAAGCGCAATCTGCCGATGAAAGGGATGCTTGCCCTGGATGACAGTCTGCGCTTACGCACTATATGGCGTTTCTTGTTGTTTTCTCTGTACGTGTTTAGCTTGTGTTTTGTGTACTGCGCACTGCAGTACCACGACTGAACTACTTAAGTGTTTACTTCTTAGTCCATATTCATGTGCAGTGAATTCAATAGCACTGTTCACGCGAATACGCATATATACGCAGGTAAGAGTTTAGCACAGGGCTTTCATTGATTGATTACGTGCACGACAATGATGAAACAAAGGTCCGATTATTTTATGGAACAAGTGTCTTTTTTTTTTCAAACTAATAATGTCCGCTGTCTTTCATCAATTTATAACAACTCCACACAAACGCTCAACATAATCTAAAAAGAAAGGATGAGGTTTTGCGTGAAATTATACGACATAAATGTAAGGCACGCCGTCGGGATTAATTTTGAACATCTAAATCTAAGCACACGGGTCGTTCTGCATAAATTTCTCCCCAAGTTAAAATTGCGCGCGGCAACTCCGTTTTAACACAGTCGTGTCGTTCCATTGTATGTTTTTTCTTTTCTCTTTTTAGGGACAGACTGAGTACCGAAGTCTCAGACTTCACTTGATAGAAATATTTCGCTGTAGCGGGACCACGACCGTACAATAAAAGGACATCTTAAGCACAAGGTCATCGTGAACTGGAGTGCGGCGGTTATACACCTAACAACAACGCGAAAGTGCATGAGCCTCGTTTTTGTTTACCACCGAGTCACTGAAACGCTGCATTCACACGCTGTTTAATGTTCCTCATGTTTGGGACTATGTCAAGCCCACTTTAGGGCGTGCTTGAGCCAGAGAGCGGCACCAACAATGAAATGATTCTGGCGAACGAAGGGTACGACACCAATACACAGCCCTCTCGAAAGTCGCACTCACTGATCTTATTACAATGCGCATGCAGCCGAGCAAGCCCATTTGCTTCTTTACACCATGTTAGGCATACGTACGAGCAGTTAAACTCGCGCTAACACAACAGAACACACCGCCCTTTGAGAACGTGCAGGACGTACGCGCACATGCAAACACGACGTGGCTAGCAGATGACGCAGGGAGCAATCCACACTAGGCGCGCTTCAGCCAGTAGCCGCCAGGCGGCGACTCCGCTCGATCTCGCGGCCAGTAGCGCCACAGTTGGTGCTGCCATCATCATCATCATCATGAACCTGGGTAGAGTGGGGAGAAAGGGTAGTGAGAGTAGGGAATAAAGCGTGTGTTCGACGAGACGTGTTGTGTGCGCTTCCTCCCTGACAAGTGGGGACCCGTCCGGGATAGAATTGATAACGTTCCGGAGGAGGTCGTACAATATCTCATCGGCCAAACAGATGGATCGCCGATCCCGTGAGAGTAGGGAATGAAGCACGTGTTCGACGAGCCTTGTTGTGCGCGCTTCCCTTCTGACAACCTTGACATGGTAAAAAAATCACGAAAGTTGGATTTTAAGGGCTAAATAATTTGGTAGCTCTCATGTGATAGAGACTTACCTAGCAAGGGTGGATCTTTGGCCTTGTTGGTGCGATATATGCATAACGTTAAGCGCAGTACTGAAATGACGAGGACGGGACAGGGAGTGACACACACACAAGCGCTAACTTTCAACAATGATTTATTGTGAGCCGGATCACTGCATAAATACATGAAAATTGCGGACATCAGGCATGCGCAAATGTGACGGATCTAGAAATGACAATTCTTTTCTGGACAATGATAATGAAGGTGCGCTGACACAATCTTGGCCCAACTTGTGCATGGTGGCTGATTCAACTATCAACCGCTCGCGGTTGATAGTTGAATCAGCCACCATGCACAAGTTGGGCCAAGATTGTGTCAGCGCACCTTCATTATCATTGTCCAGAAAAGAATTGTCATTTCTAGATCCGTCACATTTGCGCATGCCTGATGTCCGCAATTTTCATGTATTTATGCAGTGATCCGGCTCACAATAAATCATTGTTGAAAGTTAGCGCTTGTGTGTGTGTCACTCCCTGTCCCGTCCTCGTCATTTCAGTACTGCGCTTAACGTTATGCATAGACTTACCTACTTTTGTTTGCTTATTTTTGTTTGAATCACTATAGCAGATGAGCTTGTTTTATACCGTATTTATAAACTATATCATGCATTTGTGTCACCTATTCTGATGCGATCTCGTAACTTAGAAAAAAAAGGGGTGGGGGATTCTTTCCTGTTTTATAGTGTAATCATTTGTCTTTATCCGTCATCATCTCACTTACTTGGAACTGCTAACTCTGTAAGCATGAAATAGCATAGTCAGGTACAATGAACACCCCTTGTGTTTTCTCATCGTTTCCTTCAGAGTGTGTGAAGTTTGCCTGGAAGTGCATAACTGTTAGTGGGATCTGTCTTTCAAAGCAGCACGTCAAAGTTCTTGCATCATGCGCCATTTTCTCATATTCTTCCCTCGATGCCATGTAGCACTTTAGGTCACTGCTTAACTGCACAGCTTGTCGTCTCATATTTTCCAGACTGTGCTACCTTTGGGACTGGCCCATATTTTTATCAGAGGGATAGTCTCCACAGTGTGGCAGCAGTCCACATATAATGACATCATGTAAAATATTTTTTGCATTGGGCTGCTATTTAGAGAAAGCAGTTGAATTTATGCTCTTGAGCATGCCTAGTGGAAGCTTCAGAAAATGACAAGTTTTTCGGTGCGTTCATAGACCTGAAGAGAATCTTTGAGTAGTCCTATGTGGTTGACTATCCCTGTGCTTATGTGGGAATTAACTGTATTTGCTTCTTCCTAACGATCCATTCTAGTGCCTGGCATGTGTGTAGTAGTATGCTGTTATTACTGACCCTCTCCTGAAACCTTCTGTTCGCAGTGTGGAGGAAAAGAGTGTGGAGCCCGTTGTGTTTCATCTGAGCCAACTGCATTCACTACAAGGCCTGGCACGACTAGGAGCTGACCTTAGAGAACGCCTGCCAAAGGTATGTTGTTCTTTGACACACTGCAGTGTGTGGCTTGTCTTACTAGTCTGCTATAGATAGTATGTGGTAGTCGTGTCACTCATGCTACTGCTGCGCCAGACTGCGCTGAAATTCCAGCCATGATACATTTAGATACATTTCCTTGAAATATAGCAAGCCTTTGGCCACCCTGTGCGGAAGGGTGTGCTCTAGCTTTTCGGCAACGAAACTTTGTGTGCTACTTATACCCCTATCGAAAAAGACATTGCATGTGCTAACAAATTCACGGTGCATGGAGCAATCTGAGCCAAATCAAGCTAGATCACACAGCCACTGGGGTCATTCTCCATGGTGGTCGTGATGATGTAGTGCCAGTTTTTACTTTGTGCAAAATCTGTGCACAAAGCTGCTGTCAATTGATGACTGATTAGTGTTTGCAGTGGCAATGGCCCCACAACTTCTTTTACAGTGCAGCAGCAGCACAAGGCCTCTCATCCAAGGCATGTTGTCTATTGCAGTGCACAAATCTCAATTATATTGAGCTTGTCAGTAAAAGATTGTACGTTGGCCACATTGTAGCCGACAGGTTTCATGGCAGTGTGGAGGCAACGGTTTCCAGTTTGCTTGTGCATTGCACGTGCCTAGCACTCAGTCAAAACAAAACTTCTGCACGCCATAACTGCTGCAAAAGAAACAGTGTAATTGCTCTCGATTCAATCATAGTTGTTGATTGCACATTTGTGAGGACAGGTGGCCCTCAAGTACTGAAATCAGAACTAAGCTACTCTTTGACACGACTGCTGCGGATGGAACTACAGCAATCATGGATGGTGATTACATAGTTCTGGAGACAGTTCTGGAGTCAGGGCACTGTCATGCATGGTGGCAAACACTACACTACTGACTAGAAAGGCACAGTTAAACATGAAGCAGTCTGGCATAACTGTTCCCATAGCAGTTGCAGTCCAACTGTGCCATTTTTTTACAATCCTGTCTTTCTGCACCTTGCTGTGCCCATTCATCTTGTGCGTCTTGCAACGTGTATGCCAAAGTTCAGTATTGCGCCTACCTGCACAGCAGTGAAGCATCTCTAGCCCAAAATATTCTTGGTTTGACTCCAAACACACCATCAGCTTTTCCGCATTGTTGCGGACAACTGTTGATGTGTTCTCGCTCTTTTAAGAATGTACCTTTTCTCATTGTATTCGGCCTAACCGAAGTAGCTCCACCACTGCGTGTGCATGGCAACCTCTGTTGACAGTATGTCATGTTGGGCTAGTTGGTGCATCGTTACTTGAAATACGTGATGCAAGGTTGTGGCGTTTTGGCGTTCTTTCTGTCTAGTCTTGTTTCTTCGCAGTTACAAGCTCGCGCCATGTATTTCAAGTAACTCTGTTGACAGTTTGGCATGCCGTCTATAGTCTGGAAGTCATCTCTCTTGGTGAAAAACTGGCTATAATGTCACTGGACTCATTAATGGAGAGGCAATCGCTGGGCAGATTCCAAGGGCTGACGTATTGGACCCCCGAAACGCACCACGAAAGCGCGGACACGTTAGAGTAGGTCCTTTTAATGCGCCAGCGAACACCGGTGCTGGTCTTAAGACCGAGTCAGAGCCAAGAGTTGATAACACAAACGAAATATGTTCTCAGTTAAGGCAGTACAAGCATCACACAAACATGCACACTCTGCTGGTATCAATTACAACTCACAATATAACTTAAATGGTGTTTAAACAATGGGATCAAAACAGACAGATCGCGCGCTACAAGTGCAGTCTCATGCGTTACAAACTATACAAGAACACTTAAAGTCTTGAATATTCACCAAACGTATCCAGTCCACAATTCTTGGAACGTATCGTGAATGCTTCTCTTCCAGGAAACACTCCCACAAACTCCAGCACTGAATGTTTCTCTTCCTGGAAACACGTAACTTTTCACTCCTCACACGGCATCATCGCCTGAATCTTCAAGATTGATTGACCGCACAACATCATAAAACACGTCTTCTTTGGCTGACAGAACCACACTCAACATAACTTCTTCACCATCTCTGGACCAATTACTGATTTCCTGTCGCTGCATGTTTATATCTCCTCGCTCTGGGTTCCAGAAGCTTCAAGTGTCTTCTTCGGCATGCAGCACAGCCAAAGCTAAGGAAAGGGTGAGATGCTTCTCATTGGTTCCACTTGCGGCGGCTTCGCTCGGCGTTGCATCACCTGTTCTTTCGCGATGTTTCCAGACTTTTCTGGGCATTTGATCCGAGACTGCTGGTTGTTGGTGGCCGTTTATATGGGGGGAGGCGCACTCGTGGCGTTTTTGTTACTTCTTTTTTCGTTGCGCACGCTCACTGAGGGAACGGTTGGCGCCGTGATTTCCTACGGTCGTCTAGAAGCAGTGGTACACCCGCCTAACAGTCTGGAGTGCGTGCCCATTGGTGCAGGCATTGTATGCATCCGCCCTTGAGGAGGAGATGCGCGGACTTCTAAAGCTGCATTTAGAAAAAGCAGGACACATCGTAAGATGCTACTAACGCTTGGGTACAGCGCTCGTTTGTGACAGATATAATAACAGGCAAGTCTCTCTTTTTTTTCCACATCACTATGCATATCGTAAAGTAGCCACATTGGACATGCGGCTCCTGCTTTATGCACCGCGCCCTGTAAACAGTGTCTTCATGCAAATGAAAATTCGAACATGCAAAAGTTTTATAGTTCGCAAAAAAAAAATGATGCATGTCAGTTGCACTGCACAAGTTTCTTCGGTGTACCGGTCATGACGGAAAGCCTCAACGCCCGAGTAGAACCATGGGAGAATGTGTCCTGCACGAAGTGGTGCCGTTGTCACTCGTGTGCATCAAAGTGTGCGTCGAGCCTCTTAACTTGCCTTGTCATTAATGCTTCACCACAGTACATGCCTGGTATATTGCGGTGAAGCCAGCATATGACGTTTTTTTATGTCAAGAAGCTGATTGGCAGCTGCTCTCTGACTGTTAGTCTTGTATCCTCGTTTACATTGCATTAGCATTTCATGTTTGCACACCAATTGGATCATGCACCAAAAAGTTAGACATGTGCTGCTCCAAGTGATCCTAGACTCCATTTTGTCTGCTCCAAACCTGCTCCAAAAATTGCTCCATATCCTAAAATGGGTGGACCATCACTGCTGCAGGATTCCCACTGACGTCTGTGGTGACCTACCCTTTTATATTTATGTTGGACCCTTGCACTGCACTTTGTCTTTTGAGTCACACATTTTCCAGCAGTTCTTTTATTTAAAGGGACACGAAAGGCAAATAACAATTTATGTCTGAGTGAAAGCTCAATGTATGACAACGTCTAAAACGGCAATATTATCAACAGCAGTGCCGTACTTACCGAGAAATTAAGCTAAATGTATCACACCATGAGTGCCACGAGCGGGACATTTTGGAAATGATCCTGATGACGTGAGAGAGTCCGACTACGACAATCACTCATAATCAAACGAGCTGCAATAAAAAAAGAACTTTCCGTGCATCAAGAGACGTAATAAAATGCTGCTTGTTCATTTCTGTTTGATTCATGGAAAAAAGAACCTCTTTGGCGTTGCCATGGAAGAACGGCACACGTGGTTCAAAGGTTCCGTTTTCGCCGAACTGCACTTCGCCCGGCGCCCTGCTTCGCTCACGTAGTCGCGTCTCAGTGGTAGTTTCGGTATCACGTACTGCCGCATGTGTTTTGCGCGCTCGTGAAAGTTGCTCTGACAGAAAGTTCAACAAAATGCCACATGCATGTGATGTTACCATATGCCCGAATGGCGCACGCCGTCAGGGCACGCCGCCGCGCAGTAAAGGCAGGCAACGTTGGGCACGGCAACAGTGACGTGAGAATGGCCGCTTTCAGGCGGGTGATTTGAAGTGCGCTGACGCGATGCGGACCACTAAAGTGTGATTTTATTTCAAAATAAGCACTTCCTTGGCACAAAAGTAGCACTACGAGGCTTCTGGACTGCTATTTCAACAATCTACATAGACTTAATATTTGCCTTTAGTGTCCCTTTAAACGGCGTGTGGTAAAATACATCCAAATGAATGAGAGCTTGTTGCCATTAAATAACGAAAACGCCTGCAAGAACAGGAGGATGAACTGTCTGATTGTCCAGATTATCCAGGGTTGAATTTTAATGTTCTAATGTATTTCTTGATTTTAACAGTGAAGCTGTTTAGCAAATTGTTCCTTGTCCGGAGAACTAGAAAACTATCCCCATCACAAGTGTGTATGTGCCAGAGAAATTGGGTAAATCCCACTACTCAGTACTGGTCCAACAAAAATTAATAAGGCAACAGTTAGCCCAACAAATTGCTGCAAAGCGACGGCGCAAGCCAAAGACCCCAAGTACGTGCAACGAGAGAATACTAGAGAAGGGGAAGGCAATGGCGGCTGCGAGAAGACCCCGAAGTGATGGAAGGCCAACGCTAGCGACGACGATCCCATAGATCTATGATGAGAGGTGCAAACGCTTGGTTTCAGCGCAAGGTTCTGTCTGTGGTTTAACTCGAACCTCCATGCGCTGAGAATTAGCATAGAAAAAACCTATCGTCACTTAGCTAAAGCCTAGCAATGACCTAGAAGCAACCTAGAAGCAACTAGATTAGTCTTCAGAATCGTCCAGTTTTGCTGTTTGAAGCCTTGCGTGGCTTAATGCAAGCATCGTCAATTTTTTTTTTTTGAGATGTTAGACTGCATAGTAATCAAGGTGGGAGGGGACAGGATTAGTGCTTGCCCTGTCCTGTTTCTTTGCAGTCCTTTTGTTTCCATGATGGCATGTCCATTCCCCTGACAGCAAGTCCCAGTGAAATCTTAAAGAACTGCATTTTTATAGTATTTTTGTTATGCCTGAACATTGGCATTGCAAGGATTCTATTTTGAGTGCTTGTCCACACTCCCACAATGTCAGTGTGTGTGTGCATGCCATGCCCAAGTCGCTGTCAGTGTCAACACTCAATATGGAGCTAAGCCAATCATGACTGCACCACTTTTCGCTTCTTTCTTTCTCATCATGTCTTCATTGTGAAGGCTGCACTTGCAGTTTGAAACTTTTTATGGTTTTGCAATTGCTTGTATAAGTATCTGCTCTGAAAGCCCACTTTACTGCTCTGAAGGGAACTTTTGCCTGCTTCGAAAGCTGCTGCAATTTCAGCTAGCCTGATAGCATCACTGTGTTATGTTTTCCTTACAGCACAGGATGTATTCATGTTCATCTCTCACCGTGACACTTGAGCTATTTTGTAGGGACAGTCAATCAGAACGTGCAGAGATGCGATACGTGGTGCAGTATTTAATTAAACACCTACCAGCAATGTTTGTTTCAATAATCGGTGCTAACTTCAAATTCTGGAAATTCAAGTTTATCTAGCATTTGCTTAATAATGCTAGGGCCTTTGTGGTGTGCCATTAAGCAATTGTAGCATGTCAGATTAAACTATGTTGTATAGACAATTTTATTGGGTTATTTGGTAATGATTTTGATTTCATTTGATTTGATTCAATCCATCATTGTAGTAATGTTTTTGTCCTCAGTAAAGTATTGCACTACCTACAATATGGATGCAGGTATTATATAAGGGGGTGATTCCACGAGAGATCGAACATGCCTGTCCGGTCGCATTTTTTGTTTTACCTGGGTTTTTTATATGTTGTGTGGGCACATTCAAAGTGCACGGAACTGAAAATTTTATTTCCAAGAAACGCTCCCAGCGCGCCAAAAAAATATTTGAAGGTGGCGGCGCATGCCTCCTGTTTTTGCTCACTGCATTGTTTTCGGATTTCACGGCCGAATTTAGCGCGAACTATAAATGATATGCCGAAAATTTATTTTGCTGGTTTTAATACGCATTACTGTGAATTACATCCATGCTTTTTTATGCCGTCCTCAAAAAGAAGAAAATGTGAAAAAATGGCAAACACGGCCGAAATCAAAAAAGGGTCCTAAGTTTGAGGCGCCTTGGCGCCTTTACTATTTCAAACAGAAACTTGAAAACAGTGTCAAATATAGAAAAGAGCCTTTGCAACATTTATACGGAAGATCATTTTCCTACGGTCAGCGCAAAAAAAGAAAACAATTGTTAAAGAAGCGAGTTTTTTCAAAAAAGTACATTTTCAAAAAATAAAATAAAAAAAAACTCCGGTCTCAATTTTGACAGCAATTTTTTATCGAAGAGCGCTTATGTCAATGAACACACGGTTTTAATATCATATGTCCTCATTTGCTTTGTTTACGAGATATAACTGGCCAAAGTGACCCTTGCTGTGAGTGCTCACTTCAGTGCGACTGATGGTTGTTAATAGCTTGCATTGTGCGTAAATCGCAGTTTTATTTATTCTGCTGCAGCAAAACCTTGCTCTGGTGGCTTTTCGTCAAGAAAAATGTGTTGTCAGATTTTATTTGTGTCTAGCGTGTGCAAAAGTGGGCTGCTGCCGCCCTCTAAATGGCTCACGTGTAAACAGTTTGCAGCCTACAACCTCGCCTACAATCATCAGAGGAAAGATGGGCGCGCCTGTTCAAGATATCAACCGCTTCTTCTTCCTGAAGGAATGCCTGGTCTACCTCATCGCGGTTAGATGTAGACAGGTTTTCCTTGAGGAGCCTAAAGCAATGCAAGCAGACCTCGCAGGTGTCGCGAAGGTCCTCAGCCTATGACAGTAGCTTCTGGAGGTAGGCAACAACAAAAAGAGCAACGAAAAAAAATTTGCGCAACGAAAACGTTTTCCTCAGCAATCTTCTTTTTGTGAACGCGTAAATAATCGGCACAGAACAATCGGACGTAGCCATGGGCCGCGCGCATCGCGTGTAGTGAACAGCTAGACCTAGAGCAAGCCGAAACGTTTATACTGAACGGCGCCGCACAAATTGTCTCACATCTGCGCAGCTGTCATGAATGCCTTTCCAGAACTGCTTACGGTTTAACATTTTATGACTAAGGGTGTCTAAGCGCTTTGGGCTGTAATATTTAATTTGTAGGCCGCACTCATTGTCAAAACTAAGGGTAATGTCCGTCTGGTGCCACCAATGACCTTTGCTGTCCTCGACGTGGGAAAGCACTTAAGTAAAGTAGCAACAAAACATCATCAATTGGGAAGCTTCGGCCACTCATGGCTTAATCATGCCGCACCGCACGTTTTCTGGCTGCTGAAACGCTGAGGTAAAGGTCGAGATGATACAGGAAGACGTTATCTGCGACGCCGAAAACATGTGATTGCGGGAAACGGCTCGGAAATCATTGAGCTAACTTTTTTAAAAATGTTGTTTAGGCACAGTGTGCGTCGAATGGGGAAGATGCTTAGAGCGTACAATGCATGTAATGGAAGGGAAGCAAGCAGGCAGTGAGAAAACAACTGCATAACAGCGCGCCTGCTGATTGTGGCATTTAGTTACAGATTAAGTTGGCCTTCGCTGCATACAGATGCTTTATTCTGTGTGCAAGGAGAGTTTTGACAAAGTGACCTAAACCATGTGTTCGCGGTGTCTCGCGTGCTTCTGATTAACGAATACTGGCGGGTAAGTTAAGGTTGTAAGCTGCAAACTGCGTACGCGTTCGGCCTTTAGAGAGCGGCAGAAGCCCACCCCCACACACGCTAGACATAATTAAAGTTTGAGAATGCATTGTTCTTGACGACAAGACACCAGAGCAAGGTTTTACTGCAGGAAAATAATTAAAACTAGATTTAAGTGCAATGCAAGCTGATGACAACTATCGATCGCACTGAAGTGAGCACACACAGCAAGGGTAATTATGGCCCGTTAAATCTCGTGAACAAAGCAAATGAGGACATACATATTAACATGGTGTTTTCACTGACATAAGCGCTCTTCGACAAAAAAATGTCAAAATTGAGGCCTGAGTCGATTTATTTTTCGAAAATGTACTTTTTTGAAAAAAACTCGCTTCTTTAACTATTTTCTTCTTATTTCGCGCTGCCTGTAGGAAAACGATCTTCCGCATAAATGTTGCAAAGGCTCCTTGAAATACTTGGAAAAAAGCATGGATGTAATTCACAGTAATGCGTATTAAAACCAACAAGAAAATTTTCGACACATCGTTTATAGCTCGCGTTAAATTCGGCCGTGAAATCCCAAAACGTTGCAGTGAACAAAAACAGGAGGTCTGTGCCGCCACCTTCAATTACTTTTTTGGCACGCTGGGAGCATTTCTTGGAAATAAAATTTTGGGTTCCGTGCACTTTGAATGTGCCCACATAACATATAAAAAACCCAGGCAAAACAAAAATATTGACCGGACAGGCATGTTCGATCTCTCGTGGAATCACCCTTTAGAGGGCGGCAGCAGCCCACTTTCGCACACGGTAGAACCAAATAAAATCTGAGAACACATTTTTCTTGACGAAAAGCCACCAGAGCAAGGTTTTGCTGCAGCAGAATAATTAAAACTGCGATTTACGCACAATGCAAGCTATTAACAACCATCAGTCGCCCTGAAGTGAGCACTCACAGCAAGGGTCACTTTGGCCAGTTATATCTCGTAAACAAAGCAAATGAGGACATATGATATTAAAACCGTATGTTCATAGACATAAGCACTCTTCGATAAAAAATTGCCGTCAAAATTGAGACCGGATTTTTTTTTATTCTATTTTTTGAAAATGTACTTTTTTGAAAAAACTCGCTTTTTTAACTATTTTTTTCTTTTTTTGCGTTGCCCGTAGGAAAATTATCTTCTGTATAAATGTTGCAAAGGCTCTTTTCTATAGTTGACACTGTTTTCAAGTTTCTGTTTGAAATAGTAAAGGCGCCAAGGCGCCTCAAACTTAGGACCCTTTTTTGATTTCGGCCGTGTTTGCCATTTTTTCACATTTTCTTCTTTTTGAGGACGGCATAAAAAAAGCATGGATGTAATTCACAGTAGTGCGTATTAAAACCAGCAAAATAAATTTTCGACACATCATTTATAGTTCGCGCTAAATTCGGCCGTGAAATCCGAAAACAATGCAGTGAGCAAAAACAGGAGGCATGCGCCGCCACCTTCAAATATTTTTTGGGTGCGCTGGGAGCGTTTCTTGGAAATAAAATTTTCAGTTCCGTGCACTTTGAATGTGCCCACATAACATATAAAAAACCCAGGCAAAACAAAAATTGCGACCGGACAGGCATGTTCGATCTCTCGTGGAATCACCCAAGGAACATTTGCATATTGTGTGTGATTAATTACAATTTTCTTGCTTAAGCTCAGTGAGTGGCTGCAAATGGTTTTGTTTTTGTTGTCAACCCGAGAAGCTTATAAACAAGGCATGTTTAAGCCTGGGCATTTTGAACAAAACTAGCTTGGTTTCTCATTAAGGCCGACTGGTTGCATAACCTTAATTGCCTCTTTCTTTGTAGGAGGAGGCAGAACTGGGGACCTTGGTCTTGGGAGAGCAGCTCTCACTGTGGAATCAGTTTTTCTCTGTTCACGTGGGAAATCGCATCACAGTAGGTATCCATACTGTGGAAGAAGCCAGTAAGAACGAGCTGGTTTGATGGCTTGCATTGTGACCAGCAATCCCAGGGCAGTGCTATTTGTGTTATGGGTAACGGTTCATTCATTCACATGCAGCTTTCGTATGGAGGTGGCACTGCATTGCGCATTTTGCATTGTACGATTTCTTAATGTGATCTACTTGCTTGTTTTGTCCAGAATAAATTAGATGTGCGGTACTTGATCGGAAGTAATAAATCATAAGTACGATATTTAAATATCCTTGCGCAGCATGGCATGCTGAAACCTTCTGTCTTATAAATAAGCTTGGACGCATCCAAAACCGTAATGCCAAGTTTGTCTCTGCAAATTGCAACTTTTTCAGCAGCGTTTCATTAACTAAATGCATCAGTTGAGCTCGGCTGGCATACACTAGGACAATGATGCCTAGCAGCAGGTTTAAAACTTTTCTTGTGAATTTACTATGGTCCCAACCGAATAATGAAGAACTTGCACATTTTTCCACCCCACTTCATCGCTAAAATATTGTAATGGTGAATTTTAAGTCTTTGAAATGCACTGTTGTACTGATGCGTTTCGTAATTCTTTTTTCCCGCATACTTTTATGCATTGGAATATTCCAAAAGGTGAAAGTAAAATGTGCTCTGAGTTTCAATTGTTTTTACATACCAGCCTACTCTAAGCACAAATCATTGCACTTCATTGCTCTACCTAACTTAATCTAATTTATCTACCCTTTAGTTTTTTTGTAATGGAAATTGTGCCTATGAACCTTTTATCACGACGATTATCTTATTGTGTTTGCAATTCTGCCTTGCTATGTGCTCTGATGTGTAACTAGCACATTTTTTGTTTGTTTATATATATATATTAGAGCTGTGCGAATAGCAAAATTTTGGGTGCGAAGCGAATTCGAATAATAAAGATTGAGTGCGAATCGAATCGAATAATTTCGGATAATTTTCGAATATTTCTCAAACATTTTTCGAATAATTCGAAGTGAAATTACAGAAAAAGTTGCAGAGAATCCCTAAGTATGTTCTCGTGAGATAGCAACATGAAAGTGTTTCTTTTCGCTAGGTTGATGAAGCACTGGCAGGGTGGTGTTTCATAGTTGTCTTATCAAGAATGAGGCAATGTAGAGGCCGAATTCTATTTATGTACATCATTTGGTGCAACCAAAGTGTTGACGACAACACTTTACACGTGATAAGCAAAGATGCCATTTCCTCAGCCTCTCCTCCTCTTTCAACTTCTGTGGAAGCCCAACTGATGTGGCGGAGAAGGGTGTGCTCCCTTCATGTCCCGAGCTCCAAATCTGCTTCGTAGACGTCGATATATAAGAACATCTGAAACTTTGGATGCTAAAAAGCTTCGGCTTCCCATTTTTCAAGCTTCCTGCCCAAATTTCAGATCCAAAACAGCATTAATTGAGCCCCCAACTCTGCCACATCTTTCATCTCTATTGGAACCAGCGTTTTCTTGACTTAATACATTTGCGACCGTAGCGGAGCTTGAAAGGCAGCTTTGCCGCAATACGGGGGTGTGATGAGGTGAAGCATACTGAAAATCTAGGGACCACTTCCAAACGGACGTTGACTGTCTCTTGGCTAAGTTCGACCGTAACGGACCTTGAAAGGCAGCTTTGCCGCAATACGGGGGTGTGAGGAGGTGAAGCCATATTGAAAATCTAGAAACCACTTCCAATCATACGTTGACTGTCTCTTGCCCAAGTTCGACCGTAACGGAGCTTGAAAGGCAGCTTTTCCGCAATACGGGGGTGTGATGAGGTGAAGCATATTGAAAATCTAGGGACCTTTCTAACCGGACTTTGTTTCTTGGCTAAGTTCGACCGTAACGGAGATTGAAAGGCAGCTTTGCCGCAATGCGAGAGTGTAAAGAGGTGAAGCATATTGAAAATCTGAAGGGGTCACTTTCAACCGGACGTTGACTGCATTTGTCTTTAGGAGGTTCGAATAGTTCGAATAGTAAAATTTCAGTGCGAATCGAATCGAATAGCAAACACTATTCGAAAAATATTCGAAATTTCGAATATTCGCACACCCCTAATATATATTGTTCTTGCACTATGTTTATTTGCATTCCCACTATATATGCTTTGAAGAAATGTACTTCAGTTGCAGTAGGTACATGTATAAAAACATGGCTGATCCCTCTGTCATAGGAATCGGTATAACACGAAAGTGAAACATGTCTTCACAGACGTAGTTGAGCATTTGTTGCGCATTCTTTCGCCCCAAGGGCAAAGGAATGAATGCTACAGCAACAAATTGTAATGTCACACGAAGAAAGGCAAGCAGCTCGAAACTTGCAACGCGCTGCTCAAGCAGAAAGGATGCACGGAACGAACATACACAGGATGAGAGCGAACTGTCACATTTGTAACTTATTTCTGCATGAGCACCGCGCTCCTTTCGCAAAAGCGGCCGCTGCAGTGAGCCAAGTGACCTTCGTGCTCTCAACGTGAGACGTACAAAACACCGCGATCACGAGATAAACGCAAGCACGAGCGACCACGCCCTGTAGACGCAGGCGCTTGTCGCAATGGCGACGACCTTTCAAGCGCGCTCTTCTACGCTGTTCAAGCCCTTCGTGCCATCTCGCTAGTGATAACGAAAACACGCTGTCAGGCCAATCTCCGAGTACCACCACTGGCAAATGGTGCATATAAATAGCTCGCCGTTAGCATTGTGAAGAACGTACCGTCCATGGCCGAATCGTTTCACGCTGCAGAGCGAGGGGTCGTAAGTTCGATTCCCGGTGACGGAACTTTTTCTTCTGGATTTTTCTTTGCCCACTGTTAGTCTTTATATTTTACAACATCATTTCTGTGACGGAAATACGTCAGTGCAGCCGTGGTGGACCCCGGCATAAAACACTTTCGTGTTAAAAAATAAAATAAGTGCATTTCACTGCAAAAAAGGATGTTGTTATTGTCTGTGGACAAGAAAAGGAAAGCTTTCTGTATTATCCCTCCTCCATAACAGGTGTTGTGCTCACGGCAGTGTGTGCCAACATTTTCTTGGTTCAGAAAATCACTTCGGTCAGGCATCACCTCAGTGATTATGTGGACTGATTTATCTTAAACAAGACATACTACTGGTATTAGATCCAGTCATCATAGTGAAAAAAATGTTTTTTTTTTAGGCGACTTGAATGTTCACCTTAGCTTTCTTGTGTGGCGCGAGCATAGAATGCGGGTACAAGCCACACGTGATCTTTAGAGCGTAGCTCTTTGGTGCTCGTTCCTGTGTTGAGTGGTGTCGCCGTCGTCGGCGTTACCGGTAGAGCGAACAAGAATGAAAGAGAGCGAACGCAGAGCACAGTGAGTCGCTGTGTTAGCGTCTGCAACGCCTCATGCCCGCTCGCGGTTCTTGTGACAGCACAAGGCATGCCTCTCGCGCCCGGGCACGAGAAAGGGCGTTGACCTGCGAGGCTTGGAAGAAGAAGAAGACGTGCGTTAGTCGAAGGGACACTGTGTGTGGAACGCTCTAGTGGACTGTTAGATTTTGCACCTAATTTTCCGGGCACAAGTTCGCACCTAATAAACAAGTTTTAGAGCGCAGCTCTTAGGCGCCCGTTCCTGTGTTGAGTGGCGTTGGCGTCAGTGTAACCGGCAGAGCGAACGAGGACGAAAGACAGTGAATGTGGAGTGCGGCGGAGGATGAAAGATGGCGATAGCAAGGAGAGAACAAGAAGGAGGGAACAACAGCGGCGAGGCAACAGGTTCCACAGCACCACGGTAGTGTGTGTCGTCATGCGGTGGCCGATGACGTCATCACTGAGGTTTGCGGCGAGGGCGTCCACCGATACCATATAGGGAAATAAAGCACTGCGTGAACAGAGGCCTGTCTGCGACGGCTGTTGTGGAACGCGCCCACGCACTACGTAGGTTCCAGGGTCTCCTGGTTAGGGAGGCAGTCGCGCCACAACTTATCGCAAAATCAAAACATCTACACAGCTGCACTCAGAATTCGCATTAGGCAGTATCGTAATCGCCGGTGAATATTTAAAATTATTTTATTCTTTGTTATATTTTTTTGCATATTTTTTTCTTTCATTCTTTCCACATATGGCTCATACTTGCATATCCAATGCAGGTATCGGCACTTAGCCTTATGCTCTATGAGAGTGCGGTGTTTGCTCCTGTGTAAATCCAGGATGCTTCACCTCATAGTTGCGCAAGGTTGACCTCGCTATAGCTGAATGTGGAGTTAAGCTGCTACTTTAAGTTATCCTGACTGTCTGTGTACTGGGATTATGCAAGAGAATGGAAGTCCTGAGGGATTATTTTTCTAATTATTCCTGACAGTTAAAGGAGTACTGACACCATTTTTCGAAGGCGAGTTTACTCTGCCATAGAAATCTCTTGTATAAAGAGATGGCTCTGAGCAAGTGTGAAGCTCAGCAAATGCTGATAAGGTATTTTATTCTGATATTAAAATCAATTTTCCCATGGCGCACCTACCGACATAGAAACTAGCTTGACGTCAGGCTACAGTGCTAATTCTGGTGATTTCATGCAGCAATCTGGCTAGTTGTGATGATGTCAGATGCCAGAATATCCAAGATGGCTGCTTGTGTGTCACCAAAACATTCAAAATGGTCGCTTGTGCATCACCGACGGAGCTACGGTTCGGAGCGGCCGTGGAAATGTCACGATATCTTGCGCGAGCACGTGGCAAGAAACTCATGCCGTGTTGTGACGTCAGGGTACAGTAGGAACCAAAACTAGCTTTTAAAAACATGCCGTAATTACTTTTTCAGGGTGCACTCACGCTTAGCAGTGCATTTTCTAGACTCTTGAGGGCTTGGCCTTTCATTATACGCAAAAAAACAACTGCAAATTTTCGTGTCACTATCCCTATAAAATCGGCTATATTTGAAACTATTTCAAAGTAAAGTTATTCTCTGATCTCATCGAAATACACATCTGTGGCAGCAAGGGACTTTTTTTCACTTTTGCCTGATCATGCAGGAGCTGATCAGACTTCAGCTGAATGCTGCCATGGATTCCTGTCTACAGGCGCTAGAAGCTGTCAAGGCTGGTGCTAGGTGCGTGAGTTCTGGTAAACCTTTTCATGCCAAAACCACTTTCAGTCATCCAGGCGGGGGTTCTTGTACTGCGTTCTTGAGCAGTCAGAATAAATTGGATTCCGTCCCATTTCATCTTTTGCTTCCCCAATTTGTTGGCTGAGGGGGTGCTGGATGCTGCAAATAAGAACAGGGGAGGATGAAGAGGGCGTGCTCACGTTCGCTAGAACAGCTAGCAGGCTGGCTGTGGCTTCCGATTAGTAAAGGCCTCCATGTCCTTGCTGAGGGCTCTGGCCACCCTAGCCCACATCATTTAAGGAAGAAATTACCTGCAGCGTATAAAGTTTAACAAGACCATTTTGGCAATGCCACACCAAATTCGCACTTAGGCAGACTTACTCAGCAGCAGTGCTTAGGACTAATCACTGTGTGACTTGCGGGCCTGCAGTGGCTGCTCTGAGCACCTTTAATTCATACTCAGGTGTGCCTTTTTTAGCACCTCATTGGGGATCAACTTGAAGGTTCTGAAATCGGCGAATCATTTTCAAGTCTGGTTGCTTCTGCCTGGTCCACTCTTGTTGCCGACACATCACGATGTATGTCCTTTAAACAGCGTGCATTACTAATGATTCAGACGCATCAGTGCAGACACAGCACAGCTTTTGCTATGGGCAGGTTTGCTACCGTACTTGTTTGATTCCATAATAAAAACAGACAGCAAGCATTTCAATGACCACAAGAGGTGCCAGTGTGGGCATTAGTGCTTGGTGTTATTGATGTGGCTGGATAAAAGACTTTGCTGCAGCACATCTGATTGGCGCTTTCTTTGCTTGATGACGTCATTTATGGCATGCTCCTTTTATAGTGAGGCAGTCGTATAGATGGCACGCATGCTGTTACGGTGTGTGGTGCAGTACAGCAAGAAAATTGCTTGTCTTAGCACAAGTTTATCAAAAGCAATGGCCTTCAAGATTAGAGATTAGCAGGCTGAACTGTAAATAACGGTTTCGCCTGTTATTCAGTGATTGTGTCTTTTCTCCCCAATTAAACAGAACTGTTCATTATAGGATACTGGACCCACTTCCCACTGAAGGCCATGCATGAAAGAAAATTTCTGGCTAAGGCACTGCACACAAGATGTGGCAGCAATGCTACTTTGCCATGGCCGACAAGTTGGCACTCTCGCAGTTTTAGTGTGCAGCAAGACTCCCCCTGTTTTCTGTTTAAAGTATGAGGCAAAAAAGGTTCCATGGCAAGAAAGTTTGAGAATCCTTGATCTTGGCATTTCCTCCAAAAGAAGGTTTTCTTTTGTCTGCTGGTGCCAAAGACAAGTGGCAGTTGCTTCATCTAACAGCTGTATTAGCGCTTCGTTTTATGCTATAACCCTAACTTTTGAAATGTCCATGCAGGGGTTCAGTGCTTGAGCAACCGTGCGAAGATTTCACGTGGAGGACAGTGTCACAAGAACACCTGAACACACATCCTTCTTTCCAGGAGGTCTTGGTTCTACAGACACGGGGTCTCACACCGCAAGTTCAGGCGTAAGTATTTGCGATTCACTGCTGAAGCGGTGTCTGGACTGAGCATGTGCTCTTGCTTGTGATCAGTGCTGGCATGTCTTGTTCCTGTTGAGGTTTCTCGGCAGCTGGACCTACGGCTGCCGAGCTCAAGCTGTGTAGTATACTGTCACGGGATTGTGACGTCGACGAAGGCAGCAGACGGCGTATTAGACTAAACTCTATTTGGCCAAACTTGTGACTAGGAGTTGTGACAACGGAGTGTCAACCTATAGGTATACACACTGTACACTGATAGCGGCGAACAGAGCGTCGGCCGTCGATAAACTGATCTGCAGCAAAGCTCGTTGACTTTTATACCGTATTTACTCGAATCTAAGCCGATGTTTTTTTTTCGAAAAAACGATGTGCGAAAGTAGGGGGGTCGGCTTAGGTTCGAGTACAATGACTAAGTTTGTTTTTTTTCTGGCCTTGCGAATTTCGGGGGTCGGCCTACAATCGAGGGCGGCCTAGATTCGAGTAAATACGATACATGCGACATCGAACATTCGATCCTTATCGCTGGTGACCGCGTTAGATCGAGAATAATCTCAGCTGTTCACGTTTTCACACTCAACCTTTACGAAGATTCTAACATAATCTGGAAGGTTCCCAGACATTAAGGCGCGGCTTGCACAAGGCAGCGGCTATGCGTGCAACGGACTAGTTACATAAAAATAAGAAGTGCGTGTGGCACTGACCTCCTCTGAAAAAGCATCGTCCCGATGCTTGTAACAGGACACGGAAGGGGAAAAAAAAGTGCATGCACAAATAAAGTACAATGATAAAGGAAAAAAAACAGAGTCCTATGGTTCGCTAACACGTATAAAATGGCTTAAGGCGCACGACATGGGCGACTTCAGGTTGTGCACGGCGCCGCTGAGAGTTTGTGATGCCGTCCGGGATGACCTCGTGGTCTAGAGCGCCAAGACATCGAAGCACCTTGTATGGCCCGAAGTATTGCCGAAGAAGTTCATATCGGCATCCAGACCCAAACACGGTCACCGGGCTGGTTTTCCACGAAGCATCGTCGAAGATTGTAACGGCGACTGTCGATTGTCTGCTGATTTTTGATGTGTAGGCGGGCAAGTTGTCGGGCTTCTCGGCGCGCTGAAGGTAGAAAGTCGCATCGAGGTTTTCTTCGTCGGTGACGTTGTGGCCGTCGAATAGTACGTCGAGGTCGCTAGTCCGTCGTCTTGCGTTGCGGTTAAGTCGCGGCGTTGGGTCACGGCTAGGTCGGCTTGTCTCACTGCTTCTACGTCGCCTCGACAGGTCTTCTTCAGGCCCCGAGATTTCATCGTCAGGGCTCAGTCTGGTTTGCGTCGTGTTCTTAAGATATCGTTGCGGCGGCGGTGGCAGAGGATTTTCGGTATTTCGTCGTACAGCAACCGCACCTCCATCGGTTGCTGCCCTTAGTTTTCCGTGTACGGGCTAGGTGACCGGCCCCACATTGCGCCAGCGTATGGTCTGCGTTGGGGAGAGACATAGTGTCCTGGCAACGGCGATCGGGAAGGTACTTGGGGGGTCCAGTGCGCTCCTGCGAGATAGTCGGCGATGCCACATGGTCGTTCACCCTGCTGCAGATGCGGCGCATCGATGGCGAACCCACGCAGTCCCATCTGTTGGTACTGGCAGCGGCAGTAGGTGTGGCCAGCTTCTGTGCAATGGTAGCAGAGGGGGCGGTGGTCGGGGGTGCACCAAACGTCGGTCTTCGTCGGGGTGTAGTGCTTGCTGACAGGCGGGCGGTATGGCGTTGGTGACGGCGGCAGCGTCTGGCAACAGTACTGCGGCTGGAGGGGGGGGGGGGGGAAGGGGTGGTGCGTCAGGCTGCAGCAGCGTAACTCAAGGCTTGCGGCTGAGGCTGTGGTGGTTCAGGGATTCCTAGCGATTGGCGGACTTCCTCGCTGACCATGTTGGCGATCGAATCCACTTGCAGCTTGCGATGTGCGAAAGTGGGGGGGTCGGTTTAGGTTCGAGTACAATGACTTAAGTTTTTTTTTCTGGCCTTGTGAATTTCGGGGGTCGGCCTACAATCGAGGGCGGCCTAGATTCGAGTAAATACGGTACATGCGGCATCGAACATTCGAGCCTTATCGCTGGTGGCCGCGTTAGATCCAGAATAATCTCAGCTGTTCGCGTTTTCACGCTCAAGCCTATAAGAATATTCTAACATAACCTGGAAGGTTTCCAGACATTAGGGTGTGGCTTGCGCAAGGCAGCGGCTACGCGTACAACGGACTAGTTACATAAAAATAACAAAAGCGCACGTGGCAATACGCTCACCCAGCAGACTTATGAGTCTGCAGCCCAGAAAACGATGGAAGACAGGCAGGTAGAAAGGACACAGAATGCGTGCTGTTTATTAATTTCCCTCTGTCCTATGATTACTGTGCTAATTAAAAGCTGCAAATGATGCCCCACATGCTTTTCCTTCCTTTATTATTGGCATCATAAGGCTGTGCTTATTCGTGCCTCTTCAGTTACCATGACGACAGGCAGCAAGTAATTTTTCATATTGCGAAATGAGTGATACCTTGTTTTTTCATAAAAAGAACTGAATCTTTTTAACACTGATGTTCAAGTTGCATATTCTCTTCAAGCTTTCTAAAAAATACAGAAAAATACGTCTGCTAGCAGCCATGAAAAGATGACTTTACATCAAAAGTGCTACTGCAAAGGCACATGCGATGCCACCATTTGTTAGCAGAGGGCACCACTTACATTCAACACTACGTTCCTGCTACTTCAACTCATTTTTGTGTGTTGACACTGTCATTGAAGGAAATAGCTGGTTGAAACTAATTTGGAGCCCTGCACTGCGGCGCTTAAAATATTGGGGTGTATCGAAGGAATAACGTTAATGCATAACCTTTGATTCTTACTATTGTTATGATTTAATGGGGGTCAGTATTCTTGGTCTGAATTGAAAAGAAAGATAAAAGTCTGCCAAATTTATTTTGCTGAATTCGGTTTTAGCAAAAAGAGATCAGTTCTTTCAACTTGTGGGAGCATGAGTAACTCTTTTACTCAAATGTTCCTGACCATTCTGAAGGACATGTCCGAGTGCCAGGGGGTGGATTGCTGTGTGGACTCAGTAGCCCTCGTCTTGCTTGTAATACTTGTGGGTGTGTGTTTCCTTGGACTAAACATGTCATTTTGAATGCCTGAATGAATGAAGGGTCTGCTTGTCATTTTATATAATATTTTTACAAAAAAGGAATGTGTATTTGCTAAAAGAAGTAAAATGTTCTTAGCCGTATATACTCATCAGTAAAAGCCAAAAATATGCGCTTAAAATAAAAATGGGAAAAAAAGTTCCATGAAGAAAGTAATAAACCCAAGAACAATGAACTGTGGCTTAGCATCCTTTCAGTGCAGCTTGAAGTGAGTAGTGACCGTGTGTATTACGCGTAGACTGTGCAAGTCCTTGTGCCAGCACTTGGAATGCCTCTTGGAGGAGCTGAGGCCCTGGGGCTCTGTGGAGGAAGACCTGGAGCAAGCCACTGTAGCCATGCTTGGCCGGTGAGTGGGCATGCACATGGGCTGCAAGCGTGCCGATTTGCAATAAGATGTCTTGTTAGGGAGCAGATAAAGAAACTTTTTTTTTTTAGAGGTTTTGCTAGTTGGTCTCAGTGCACCAAACCTGCACGAAGACTACAAGAGCTGAGGGCTCGTAGCACAGTCTTTTCTCAGCATATCCACTGCAGAAGGCGGAAAGCCTCTTGTGTTGGCCTCCCTTCACTTGGCGCCGATCCAATCACTCTGATAGACCACCTGCTGTATGCCTCACGGGGTCTCCACTTTCGTCCTTTGCAACCTATTTGCCGTCTGTTCCGTACTGCTTGTTGTGCCTGATCGTTAGAGTTATTCACTCCATTGCTTGTCGTGTGTTCTATCTAGGCTTGTGCGAATATAGTAAATTTTAGGTCTGAAGTGAATTCGAAGTGAATAGTGCTTTGGTCGAATAATTTCAAAGCGACAGATAGCATATGTCACATATTTTTAAGAAAAATGAGCATATTTGTCATGACCTAACTAACCTGCACAATATTTTTAAAGTTAAAACAAGGCGTATGCAAATGTCATTCTTTTTGGTTCAAAGGGGAGTGCAGGCAACTTTGAGTAGTAGCAGGATTTGACTTTTGGTAGAATACAAGTGATAACTTGTAAAATACATTGTGTTTTAAAATTTACTAAACCTAGAGCATAAAAGCCTGTATAACAAGCTTTTAAACTTAAAAAAAAATGATGAATCGATGTTAGGGTAATACAGTAAAACCTCATTAATTCAAACTTGGTTATTTCGAAATCCTGCATAACTCAAAGGACTTCTGCGATCTTGTATTTCGCAATGTAAATTTGAGCTTAATGGCTAGGGTGTTGTGCTGCTGCGCTTGAGGACGTGGGTTTGATTCCCAGGCACAGCAGCTGCATTACGATGGGAGCGAAACGCAATAACACCCATTGTAACCCTTTGTGTGTCACTTTTTCACAAAATGTAAGCCCATGAGGTCTGTTTTTACAGCAAAAGCTGTTATCAGGTCATAATGGCAGTGGGGTAGTGTCCGCCGCCGCTATCGAGCGAAATAAGAAAAAAATTCTGGAAACGTCAGCCACTCTTACTGGGTATCATCCTCAACCAAGCTAGCACCTCTAACAGTGGGTAAGGTTCCGTGCCCACAACCTCGCTTTCCAAGATGAAGTGATGGCGTCAACCTGGGCGACAGATACCACCGGTGGTGGCTGTTATTCTTTGCTTCCACCCACCTAGCCATTGGTAAGCAGCCACTCTGTGCTCTCGGCCATGGCTCTGGTGGCAGTAATGGTGTTTGAGGCTGTGGCGACCACTGCGCACAGACCGGCGCAGCCTCCGCCTCGTCATTGATTAGCCCGGCGTGACACAGCTACCTGCTGCAACACGCTTCCGATAAAAGACAGCGCCACGCCGTTCCGTCGGAGGCTTACGTCACCACCGCTGGCTATATAACCCAAACTACCAAGCTTGGTTTCATGTTTGTTTCTCTAACCTTTCGAAGCGCAGCATCGGCATGCTTGCCCTGCTGCTGCTACTACGTTAATAAACATCATTTTGTTTTATGTTGGGATCCGTCCATCACCGACTACGCATCCCACAAGGCCCTTATATATTACAGCGAAAGCTGTTATGAGATCACAACAAGAACTGATTTTGCCACTGGTGTCTGTAATCACTATTGCGAGAAAGAAGATAAAATTTCTAGAAACAGATTCTAGGAACCGGGATTTTTGGATAAATGAAATGAGAAAATTTCTGGGGACCCGGGCCCTCTGCATGGCAGTCGAGTATTCTACCACAGAGCCACGCTGGTGTTTGAAACTCCTTCGCAAAAACACCTAATACAAGTGTCATGTCGGCAAGGAATCGTGTTAACATATGTAATGTAGTGTCTTAGAAAGGAGTAAAATAACTACCAGGCATCACACAATGCGAATGGCGCATCGAGTGGGTCATTGAATGCTTCAAACCCATTATAAAAGGCTCAGCCATAATTCCTCATCGTCATATCAGCCATAATGCCTTCGCTTATCCGCAGAATGACGAATAATGGCACAGTGGGTGCTTCCCTACTTCATGAAAGTTTCGGTGGATTACAGCTTAGTGGGTACCTTGCATGTGTACTTTTATTAGTTGCCCCAAGAGCGTTGAGAACGGGCTCTAGAAAGGCCGCTCTTTCAGCTTTTGCTGTGACTGTGCTGCGTGTTCTGCGCAGGCCTGGCGATTTTTCTTTTCTTAGAGAAACAAGCCACAAAAAATATTTTCCATGTGCATAGGTGCGTTGTTTATACATAAATACCAAAAATTGAAGTGACAAAGAAACTTAATATAAAAATCATTGTGGATTGGAATAAATATGTTTACGAGCTTAGGAAAATGCACACACGACATTGCTGTCACCTTTGTACCAGTTAGAATCGCCATGCTGCACTCGCTTCTGAGCTGTTGCTCCTTGATTGGATTCATTGTTCCACAACAAGACGGAAAGGCGGGCTCGTTGGTTTGGCTGCACAGTGGAAAAATTTGGGCACACCACACAAAGAGTTCCAACTAGTTAGTGACTCCTCGTGTCAGCGGCTGACATCCTATAAATCTGATTCCAATTTGGCATTTAGGCAGTCCACATCGAACCGCTTGACTCACTTGTGGCAGAGGAACCCATTGCAGGAGCACACACAAGAAAACTATGGTGCTACACTCATCGGGGAGACCAAATGAGTGAGAAAACTGCACTGCATCCTATTGACAGGCCATCCATTTTTTTTTTATTCAGTTTAGCACAAGGCCAGGTGTGACAGTATCGTTCACAAATGGTGACATCATTTGTACATTCTGGCACCCTCTCCTCGAATGCCATATTTACCCCCCTGTAAGCAGTATCGGTTAGTTGCCCTTCAAGAGATTAGAAACCAGATAAACATCAGTTGGTATGTTAACAGAAACTGCCTGCCAGGAGGAACCAAAATGTACTGCCGTGCATCTGCACATGTGCGAATTCATGAACAATAGCAGATGTGCTGGAATGGAAACCTTGTAATGGAAACTGAAGATCAACAGCACAAGAAAAAATTCATTGCATCCCACAGGGTGATGGCACTTGCTGGGCAAAAAAAAAAAAAGGAGTTGAAAAATTGTCTTGTCTTTCAAATGCACAGACAGCACCATAGAAGTACAGTATCAGCCTTTCCGGACATGAACATGGAGCCATATATTTCATTGACCATGAAACGGTTCAAGGACTTTAGAGGATCGAAATTCCCTACCAGTGCAGCTTGCCCTATGATGCTTTTGGCCTGTAAAACACCGAAACTTAATTGTATTGCAGTAGCAATTTATGAACACTGCAGGTGCATTGTCGGCATCACCCTGAGGCTCCATATGAAGTCGCACGAAAGGCCCATGGGGGGGATCCTGGACGGAGGTGGGGGGGTTGCGTTGCTCTGACAGGAACTGTGTACTTGGAGCAACTTATTTTGCACTGGTCTTATTTTGACAGGGATCAGCCGACGGCTTGTACCTTTGTATGTGCTGTGTTCTCACCACTAAGTTTGCAGACATTGCGAAGGTTGTTTCGCTCAATGCAGCAGCCGCATTTTCTTGCACCAGTGTTTGGTTGAGTTATGCCAGGTGGTCGTGTTCGTGTCTTTCTTGTGTGTGTTGTCTTTACTAGTGGCGGAATGTCATACGGTATGCCAGGTCAGATGCTAAAGAAGTCAGCTGTGAGCCTGCGCAGATATGTTTGCATGAGGCTTACCCAACGTGCACAGTTAGACAAGAATGTGATGCTCCTTCAATTTGAAGTGCACGAGGACACTATGGCTGGGCTCGTCGACTCTCCGACACGGCACAAAAAGTCGCTCAAAGCAGATTGTCAACAAACATGGGTTATTAACGTGGAGTGTGACACAGTGTGGTAGTCGTGGATTCTGGGCAAAAGGGAGGCTTCCTGCAATGGTAATTGAGCATGCGAGCCACAGACAGAAAGGGTCCGCCAAGCACACAAATGACAAGTCACATGCAAAGGCACCGCATAGCCAACTCATCGCAGAGCTGTGAGTGAACGAGCACCTGCCAGAAGAGAGCTCGAGGGGAGTCCTGATGATGAGGGTGGTGGGAGGGAGAAGCAGGGTGAGCACAGTTTGTGGCCTGGCAATCGAGCTGACTCGAGGCCGGCACAACGCACGAGCTGCTTTCGATCCCCACAAGCCCTACTTCCTAATGCATTCCAATTTGTTGCTATTGTGTTCATTGCTTCGCCCTTGCAGTGAAACTGTGACTTTTTCTTTTCACTGCTCTTGAATAAAAGCCTTGGAGGACAGGATCACGGTGTAAGAAGTACTTTAGGTGAGCAAACGATGCGGAGGGAGTGCTTGTTGGGGAGAGGCGGATTTATGTTCTCGTTTTCCGCGTGCCGAGAGATGGCGCGCCAGACTGAGGACCGTGGCGGGCTGCCGGCAAATTCCGCAAAGCACCTCCAGCACGTTGGCGACGGTTTCCAAATCTGAAAAACCGAGTTATCGTGCGATATCGACCACGCGACACGTTGCACGAACGGCCCGTTTCATCGCTCATAGCGTCACTCGTCGCTGTGCAGTGCATTTCCATGCATATCGAGTTTGGCCTTCACAGTCCACATGCTACATTAGCTGTGCAGTGCACGCACTTTTTCTTGCTGCTGCCATTGCTTTTTGAGGTCGTTTTTGAAAATGTAATACGTAGTGGCCAAGTGTTTCTATGTCGTGGAAGAATGGGCATGTGCTTTGTGCCCTTTTGCAACAGTGGCTACAAATCTTGCAAAGAGAAATACGTGCTTTTCACGCCGCCAGCCAACGAAGAAAGGCTTCAGGCATGGAGGCGTGCGATACCACAAAAAAACCGCGTGCTGCAAAGGACGTTTCTTGCACCATGGTTTTACTTGGAATTTACATAAGTTCTTCAGATGGGGGGTTCCAACCCCCCCGAAATTTTTCAGTTTTGCTTGCGTATATATACACGCACACATACAAATGCACACACGAACATACATAAAGTATGGTTGAACCCCCTCCCCCCCCCCACCCCGAAAAAAATTTCTGGCTACGCCCCTGGACCGGAATGCTCCTTTAACTCTTTCATGCACAGAACTGCATTTTTGGCAGAAAACAGAGTTTCATGCAAAAAACGGTGAATTACTTTTGAGAAAATGATTTTCTCACAAGCAAAAAAAAAAAATGGGCACCTTTAGATCAAAAGATATGAGGTGGTCACCTGAGGTGACCACCATGCAGTAAGGGTCTACGAGTGAGTTTCGGTGGAAGGCTGCAAAACAGCGCTTTTTTCCCTGCAGGAGCACGGGGACATTGTATATATCACACATCCATCTCAATCTTGAAGGCTCATTAAAGTATTTCGCAAAACTTATCCTTCAAGCACCAATAAAATTACACCATCTCCGGCCAAAGGGGACCATGAGGCGATGCGATGCCGGAGCACTTGCACGATCGCGTTCCGTTGACGTTCGTTGGGCATGCTACCGACCTCGGATCATTATTAACGGTGTTATTAACTTTGTATTAACAGTGTTATTGTATATGAAGGTGAAACGGTTAACGAAGGTCTTTATTGAGCAGCGTGTAGTACTTGAGGTGCAGTGGGTGGATCTTGAAATTCGCGCTGCGCTCTACCCGCTTAGAGGATGAGAGTAGCGCTTGTGCCGCAATAGCAGAAACGAGAACGCAGGGGAAGCGCAAGCACGTGCTGGTAGAGAAGTGGAGAGAGTAACGCGCAGCTGTTGAAGAGAGGGAAGGAGGAGGCGTTTGTGGTGTCCTGACTTCTTTCTTGTGTCTATGTTTGCACGCCCTGTCTTTTTAGAATGAATACTTACCAACTAGCTCAGCTCTCTGTTATTCGAAGGAGGAGAGTCGCGCATGCATACCGCACACGCACCCGAAAGGCCGCCAGGGCTCTGACCGCCCGGAAGAATGCACCACACCCAGGCAAAGCCAGGAAAGGTCAGGCGAGCGCCATGACAGCACTCCCCACTACCCCTCCTTCATCCCTGCCAGGAAAGTCGGCCCAGCAGACAACCGTGGCCATCTCGCCGCCAGCCTCGTCGCAAAGGCACCCAGAGAGCCAGAAACCCTCTCCTCAAAACCCGCTTCTGGAGCCGGCAAACAGCAGCAACCGGGAGGAATGCTGTACACAGCAGGACAGATACCCGTTCGCACCCCCACAGCAGGAAAGTGAGACAAGCAGCCGCGGGTCACCCCCGCCTCAGACGTCCGTCCGTCCGTCCCCCCCCCCCCCCCTTGGAAGCACACCGCGCCACCCTCCTGCTCCCCCGCCGACTCTCCTGCGGACAAGCAGCTCAGAGGGAACCCGCTTGGCCGGTTCACCTCCTCCCTCCTTTCCCGTGGAGAGAGTAACGCGCAGCTGTTGGAGAGAGAGAAGGAGGGCGCATGCGTAGTGTGAGTACGGACTAGCCCACCGCGGGACATACCCCCGAGCAAGAGATGCTTTGCATCTAAAAAATCATATATTACCAGCCTTCTAAGACCCTTCATGCACGGTGGTCACCGTGCATGACCACCGTGCCCACCGTGCCCACCATGACCACCGTGGCCACCAACTTCAGCGACACAGTGCTCTGTGCTGACTGAGTACAGTGCTTAATTTCTGGATTCCTTAGTATTAGCTACTTATACAACGTGTTGTCCTAAGCTATCAACTTAATAAGAACTGGACATACTTTCATTTCTGTAAAAGTATCTCGGGTTCATCGTTTAGCGCACCTTGAAGATGATGGCAGCCGGATGAAAACAGACGTAACCCGTAACAGTGAAGCCCAAACGAAGTGGCATCATCTCTTTTACTATGTTGAAAGCTTTAAAAACGTGCCGCATAAAATCTGATGCGAGGGGCTCGTGTGCTTCAAGAGAAATAAAAATGAGGAAAAGGTGGTTACCGTGGGTGATCACCGTGCTGGAAAGAGTTAATAAAGTGAAACCAGCATTGCCATTGGTTTGTTTAATTCTATAGTTATGATGTTTAATGTCAAAGGACTTGCAAGTTGGAGATCCGGTGTGGCATTTTGAGTTTCTGAATTAAGATTATTTAGGATTCTTAGGTGCACAAGAAATCAAAAGAAACACGATATTCCTGCATTCCACTCGTTTCGAAATGTAATCGCCATGGTAGTGAACGTTTGACAAATGGATGTGCTTCGCCTCAGTGACCGTATCAGTTGACTGAAGGTGATATGAGGGCGCTATTTCTTGTACTAAATACTTCAGGCACCATTGCATTCATCATATTTGCTATATGCACACTGGTTAACTTCCTCAGTAGGTGCAGGCTCCGGCCGCTGTGCACACGGTGACATTGCGTCCGCTTGAACGGGCCGTAGAGTGCCTCGATGTGCGCGGTCATCAAGGCAGCCTACCGAGTCAAAGTTAGTAGCGCCACCTTTCGGACTCCTTGCGAAGCAGAACATAGTCGCGCAGCGGGTAGTCCTGGCATTCGCTCACCTCAAGTACTTGCACTGTGGACAGGGTACAGGATGTACATATATTCAGTATTTCAAGCCACATTAACAAAGGATGTTGCCCAGTTAAACCTCACTATAACGAAGTTGATAAAATCTGCAACTTCATTTTTTTTATTTCATTAAAGTGAAGTTTGCCCTTTTATGCAAGGTATGGTCTCCCAAGGATTTCTTTCATATGGAAAGGGCCACAAGAATCTTAAAATAATATGGCATTACAAAAAGAACTAGCTTCAGCAATATCTTCTTTTACTTGAGATCCAGCAACCATGACCTGACGCTGCTCCAGCAACGTCCTCTTCACAGTGGCTGTATACACGTTATGCATAAGGGCAAAAGAAAGGCAAGTCCAGAGTACATCAGTGCTAAGCGGAGCTGTCGCGCCCATTGTGCTGCTGTTGTTTATCATCAAAGCCTCGAATGTTACCAAGAGTGGTGCAGCACCAATGCTATTATGTTCACCAAACCTAACCAATGGCTGTCCCTCAGTCCAATGAGTGCCCACCATCAAGAACCACAAAAACAAAAGATCTCAGGCCTAAGATTGAATGAAAGCAGGGCAACATCTAAAATACAGCAGCTCTGTTCATGGTGGTCACGTTTTCCATTTTGTGGCGTCATGTGCACGTGTCTGCAAAGGTTCTAACAAGACCTATCACGTCATTGCCAATTTCTATCACTGCCGTGCATTGGTTTGACAAAAGTCTTGTAAGTTGGATTTATCGTGGAACACATTGGTTTGGCAAAAGTCTTGTAAGTCGGATTTATCGCAGAACACCCACATAAATTCATAGAGCTGGTGGCAGTGCACTAGGCAACTGCGAGCAGCACAAAACGAAAAAAAAAAGTGGCTGGCTACTTCAAATTTGTTGTAGCAGTGCATTTTTCAAAAGAAAATACATTTGCTGTAGAAACAACTGTGAGCTCCGATTGCCTTGCTGGGAACTCTTCTTTCCAGAATAGCTTCTTTCAAGTTTGGGAGCATGGAGATTGAGCTCTCTGATACCTCGAAACAAGTGGCAACATCTTTTTTTCTTACCGGTCGAGATAGCTCGATGCCAGTTTTGTCAGCCTGAATGATAAGTGAGAGTTGTTGCATTTAGTACCATACTGCCTCTACAGTTACTCGACATAACATAAACACTCAATCGGCATGTTGTGCGGTGCTGAATAAAGACTGCGTTGGCACAGTTGAGTAGTATGCAATATGACGTGCAGGCTCTTTTCTGAAGGCGAGGGGAGCATACCTCTAGCCACTGTTGGAAATATGGAGGAAGGAAAAAGGCTAGGAGGGAGTGTCATGTGGCAGTCTAGAAGCCTAGTCATAAGAAGTTTGGGAGAGAGCCATGTGATAGGGAAGGCTTTCTGTGGGTGCATCTTCTGCGGGCACTGCAGGAGCCTAACGCTTAATCCTATGCATCACCACGCAGTGGGAGTGTGGGAGGGGCAGTGTCTGAGGAGGTTGGCCTCTTGTGGAATTGTGTACTCCCTCCTAGTATTTTTCCTTTCTCCATGGCCGGAAAAGGCTCTACTCCGCTTTGGCAGCCGCTCTCTGTTGTGCAACTCAACCATGCGACCACTGGCCCCTGCAGCTGTTTCAATTTGTTGCCTCTGCCTTCCTGTGCTGCAGTAACGAAACATCATTATATATTAAAATTGTGGAAAAAGACGCTTAGTTACATTGAGGATACATGGGGCTCAGTGGACACAAAGTTGTAAAAAGTGAAATACTACTTTGTTATAGTATCAAGGTTTGAATGTATATCCTAGACATGTTTTTAAAAATATTTTTACGGTGTCCAAAGGAAAGTAAAAATCAGTTATTTTTTCTTTCTTTTTGCTATACTTTTAACAAGTTTGGATTGTTTCACATGCATTTTGTGGCAGAAGAACTTGTTAGCAGTATGCCAGGCACATGGCACAGAATTTAGCTTTAATGTGGCTCCTCTGCATTTATTGGCTCTTGCTCCTAACAAGTGCAAAACATTGCTCTTTCAGGTGGCATTCTTTTGTGGACTCGGAAATGGCGCATTCTAGCGATGCAGACTGGTGAGTGATTGCAGCCATTTAACAAACTACAGCATTTGCTAGCAGTCAGCAGTGCTGGCTTTTCTTTCACAGAGTCTTGCTGCTAACATGTGCAGACTGAAGTGCACTGTCATGACATTAGGTCTAGCATTTCAGACAAGGTTCTCCTTGGTGGGCTAGGGGATCTACTGCACTGTTTGCCTACCCACTACGTATATAAACATTATAGAAAAAAAGTAACTGGTGACAATTGCAGTTACTTCAGTCAGAGAAATAATTGATTACAGTACCCAAAACTGCCTGATGCACTACTAACCAATTACACTTTCCTTTCAGTTTTAGGCATTTCTTTTCCTATTCACACCAGAAAAGGGCTTCGTGGCATCTTGCCGTAAATCAAACAGCTCACTCGTAGAAAAATCCCACAATTCGGCAGAGCCACGCATCACACCAGGGACCTCGATCTCAAGAGCATTCTCTTAGCTACTAGCTCCACTTGCGCCGGTCTTTAAAGGGGCCTTGTAACGGTGGTGACAATATTGTACTCATTGAGCCAGCACTTAGGGGGACTGTCTACCATGCTTTATTGTTTTTCTGTTTTGTGTCGCAATAGAAAGCACACTGTCTGAAGTGTCCAACCCTGCAGCGGTTTCTTTTGAAAGAGAGTAGAAATTTTTTAAACCGAATATTTCAATCTACATTCTGTCATCTTCAATTGGTGTGGGGATGCCCGCAACGCTGGTTACTGCACGCGATGACAATGGTTGTGCCGGTGAAAGTCGAGAACGAGAACCACATGAAGTTTTGGCAGGATGAATTAAGTTTTGTTTAATAATAAAATGATAACAGTGATGGCGGTTTAGAACTTGTAAACTGCTAAATAAAGTACTATTACCGCATTCTTTCAAGCTTTGTTTAGTTAGCCTGCAAAACCACCGCAATCGAGCGGAAAACTTGGTCTGTTTCAGCAAGACTGGTATGCCGGCGATGCGAAACAAACTGTAGTGGTTCCACTCATGACAAACGTGCGACTGATATGAACATGGGACGTGCTTCACAGAAGAGAAGGTCCTTGCTGTTTTTCAGTTGTGTTTAGATGTTCTGCGTTGCATATGCGACATGAGAGCCAACACGGACGCCTTGGTCACGGTGTTAGAATAGGTTAGGTGTACCGACGTTCCGCCTCCGCCACGCAGCCTCCTCGCCGAACATGGCGACGCGCTTCGCGTTTTTTCCGGCAGGCTGCGCTGGGTGTATCGAGGCTTCAGGTCAGCCGCTTCAACGGGGGCCGCGTCGCTTACAAAGCTGCATTTGCGACAACTCTTCGACTGCTGGCCGTTCCTTTTTTATCAGGGTAACCGCACATATCAATCTGATTTGAAAGTAAATGCACAACATCAAGAAATTCAGTGGCGGTAGCCAACAGATGGAAATACATAGGAAATATAGCTTCTGCTAACAGCGATGAGTTTACAGGTGAACACGAATGTCAAAAATATTTTAGCTCGTGCACAAATAAGGCCACCGTGGCAAATTGGTTGAGGCCGCCGCGACAAACTGGGTTAATAATAACACCTGGTGTTTTACGTCCCAAAACCACGATATGATTATGAGAGACGCCGTAGTGGAGGGCTCCGGAAATTTCGACTATCTGGTGTTCTTTACCGTGCACTGACATCGCACAGGCCTCTACCATTTCGCCTCTACCGAAATGCGACCGCCGCGGCCGGAATCGAACCCGCGACAACGGAACACCGTGCCCACGATCTTCGGGTCAGCAGCCGAACACCTTAGCCACTGGTCCACCGTGGCGGACGTGAACTGGGTTAGTCAAAAATAAAAAGGTATTCCCTGAAAAAGAAAGCGGGGGTGAGGGGGGTTGACGTCTCTCTATATGATGCTTGTAAGAAGAAAGCAACACATTTGACAATGGTAGGTTAGAAATTCCTTTCATGGGTTGTCGTTGGGCGTGCACCATATCGCATGGATTCAAGCAGCCGCCCACGGTGTTAGTTAATTGTTCAGCCGCCTTTGCAACGTTTACACGTGCTGGCTGGCGCGTGGTAGTGAAGGTTAATTAAAGGCCAACTCCGGCGATTTTTCGAGGTCGATGTATCTCAGTGAAATTCGCTGGGTACGTTCCTTTGCACGTTTCCGTCATTTATGCCAAATTACAGGCTTGAGACATGCGCAGATTGTTTGCAAATGAATTTTAAAGATTGTCTGCAAACGCCCTCCTGGCTTCCCACAATTATTGGCAACATTGCGTCTGTGACGTCAGTGTTGGCAAGGCGGCGGAAGTGACGCAGCCGAGGGCACCGCTAACTTCGGCGCTTAGGCCGCTACAGCGAGCGTCTGCTGTGCACAAGGCGACAGACAACGTTGGTTTGGCCGGCGCTTCGCTGGTCGTCCCGGCTGTCACAGTTTTCATACTCCGCGCCGGCGTGACCGGAATGCCTTGCACGACTTCCGGTTCGTTCGTAACAACGTCTACGTCATACGTAGACAGTACACTCGGTTGGGTTTCGGTTTCGGTGTTGCGCTTTTTTGCTTATTTAAAATTATTGTCCAAGTTGCCGAGTATTTCTGCTATCGGGCCCGTAACAGGAGCGTCTCAGGAACATAAAAGCACCATTACTTTGACATGGCCAAAAAATCGCCGGAGTTGGCCTTGAACGCCCGTTTACCGACCAATCCATCATGACTCACCACAGGGGCGTAGCCAGAAATTTTTTTCGGGGGGGGGGTTCAACCATACTTTATGTATGTTCGTGCGTGCGTTTGTATGCGTGCGTGTATATATAAGCAGGCTAAATTGAAAATTTTCGGGGGGGGGGGGGGGGGGTTTGAACCCCCCAACCCCCCCCCCTCCCCTTGGCTACGCCCCTGACTCACCATGTGCCTTTCTGATTCTGCCTCTCGTTATTCGTCACATTCGTCACAGACATGCTGTTTGTTGCAGTAGCAGAAGTAGAACTTTGTGCGCTGCTCTGGGTGCACAAACGTGAAATGGTCGTGCCCATTTCCTTTTCAGCGTCCTAACCATTTGCTTTCCAGTTTCTTCTTTCGGGAATGACAGGAATTGAGAGTGACACCATATTCTATGACGTCACTGTCTGACCCGTTAAAACTAACACGCCAAACCAGACGAGGCCCCATTCGTGCACATACGTTCGCCAGTCGAAACGCCTGCCGCCTAAATGCTAGCCTATTTGAAATAGCTTATCCTTGTTCATCGTGTCCTTATTTACACAACTTATATTGTCCAGATGGGCAAGAAGTGCTCTTTGCCGCGATGCATCTCGGGCAACAAATCGTGCACGGAGAAAATTTGCTTTTTCGCTGCTCCGAAGGATAGTGACCGCTTGAAAATGTGGCCACTGCTATTCCACGGAAAAATCGCGAGTTGCAAACAACAAATTTTGTTTGTGAAAAACATTTTGATGCGCGATTTGTCACCAAATCATGGGAAGCGCTATTTAAAAGGAAACGTTCTTGTGAGGAAACATTATTTCGTATCATTTAGCCGCACCATACAATACTCGAGCTAAAGCAGCTTTTTCAGGCAAAAATATGTAAAATTCATAGATCGTGCCAATACTGTGATAAAATTCTTGGCGCACCATAACGTATATATCTTGCAGTCTATTTATTTTGAATATGTTAAAGAGCGGCTTCGTAGTCATCGGCCACAAGCTGTCGCCCACTTCATTGCATTCTCTTTCAATCCTGTATTTTCCGACGTGGGAGCGGCGCGTCACCTGCTAGTGCACATCTCGAAAGACCTAAATAGAGTTATTTTATTCCATTACATCAAAGCATCCGTCTTCTCGCAAATGTTTACGGAATTTGCAAATAAGCGGTTCGTAGTAAAAGATTCTGAAGGCTCACTTGATCTCATATGCAAAATGCCCCTTAACATGACACCTGCTCTTTATATGATGCTGACCGCAAATACATTAATTAATCTTTCGAGGGCAAATGAAGGGTGAATTCAACACGCGTCACGCAACTGCAGATTTACATTTTTAGACAAATGCGGGCACGATCGCCTAGGCCACGGTGTTGCCCAGGCCGAAGGCGGTGTTTATGAGCTTCACGCCGCATGCCGAACCGTCATGCATAAAACACTACTAAGTCTTTATATCTAACTTATGTATATGCTATTACAATACCGCACAATCCTCACAGGGCCTTGCGATATTGCTAAACACGCTAAAACACCGAATGTTAAAAGCGTCAGGTTTGTGCTGGGTATAGCCAGGTGGCCACCGTCCCGCGCGCGCCTCCTTTCGGCAACAAAGGGAAAGAGGTCCCCGATTTCTCCTCATTCCAATGCGCCGTCGCTCCACCTAAACTATTCTAACACCGTGGCCTTGGTGAAGCGGAACTTGAAGGCAAACTCTCTTCAATGTAGAACCCATGGGGTTGACCGTGTTGCGAAGTGACTTCAGCGTCGGTGAATACTGGTACACACTTTTACTAGAGAGGACTGTTGGTCATGGTTTGAAAATTCCGTGAAGTCAGTTGCGCTTCTATTCGCCCAAGACGTTTTTTTTTTCTTCTGAGTGGCGCCGGATGCTGTGTTTGCGTGGCTCGCATTTCGCCGCCATAGGCAGGCAGGCGGACACGGCGCTGGCAGTGCCACCGGCTGCCTCTCTCAACGCGCCAGAAAAAAAAGCTAAAATTACTCTCTGATGCCAAGGAAAGCTGCCAAAAGTGCATAAAATGCAATTTTAAGCTATACATATTTGTTTTCAAGCAAAATAAGCCTACCTGCGGGAGTTTTTTTGCTCCTACCAATAGCTTGAACCACATTGCCGTCAGGCGGTGCTAGCGGTCATACTTTCACGACTTTCAGAGCCAAATTAAAGATATAATTCCTTTTTTATTGGACAAAAGCATGCTCGTTGCCACCGATGTGACAAAAAATCATCTCATTTCCACCAAAATCAAAAAAAAATTTTTTTCGAGTGGTAGACAGTCCCTTTGGACTGTTAGCAGACCTGTCTAAGCTCTCTGCGTAAAGTACGTAATTTATTATAGGGCTTTAAATCTGTGAATCGCTGCAAATCACAGCGCCAGTGTTTTTAGCTGCCCCTCGCCATGGCAAATTGCATGGGTGAGCGATGTCACGCTGGTGAGCAGTCCGATAAGATGTTTCACTGACGTCACTGGTAATGTTTTCAGCTTAATTGCAAACAAACATTGTTCATTATTGTTAGAACACTTCATGGTTGGTTGTAATAAAAAAACTAACAAAAAGAGAGTGCGCAATCACAATTTACTACTACACTTGGCAAATTCTGGCAGACAGCAATTGTCATCTGCCTGTGTTACAACATGCTTTCTGTTGACGTGAGCGACGTGACCAGTGCTGATCTAGGGGTTTCTTTTCTTTAATGCTATGAATCCGCTTTGCTGCGTTGTGGGCTCTAGATTTAGTGATTGGCGACATGTCAAGCTATGACAACGTGTGCAAGGCAACTGATGAGTACAGTCACTGCAGCACAATGGTACACTCAGCATTGGGCTCTCGCTATCAGGTCAATGCCGGGATACACTTGTCTGCGGTCGTAGCTTCACACCCAGAGATGCCACCACGATTCCCATACTTATGCTTGTCATTCTTGTCAAGTTGTTTGCATAGGTACTTCTTAGAGTTTGCATATTATCAGCATGTTGTAGAAAATGTGAATGTCCAAGGCACCCTACAGCAGCTGGTATCGTTGCGGCATCTGGTGCTATAATGGCCAGAGTATACGAGTGAAGTATATTCTTGCATCTGTTACAAGCACGTGGTTGAGCTATAGGGCCAGTGGATGCAGGTGGAACAGCCGTCACCAACATTGGCCACACCCTAGGCAGTCTAGGAGGAACAGCAGCGCTAAGAAGGAGGGCCTTAGCTTCCTCGATGCAAAGTGTGTCGCTGAATCTATGGCCCAAATGATTTGATAATGCTGTAGCCTGAGTGCTAATGCCATTTCAAAAAACCATTTCTGACACCCTTTGAGGTACGAACAAACCTCAACCCATAAAGTTTCATACTGCAAAAACTACAGGGCAGTGTTAGTGTCTATGAGGGTACCTTGAGTTGGGCATCAACTCTCATGGGAATGATGGGAAGTACAGGCTTTTGATCTGCTTCAGGTGGATTTTGCTCTTGGAAGTTCACGATGCTTGTTTACTGAGACAAAGCAATATGAAGTAATTTCCACTTAAATTTTGTTTCATTCTTCTGTATCTGAAACTACGGGAGAAAGTTTGCGTGACCGTGAGGTTGAAGTGAAGCCTGGATAAATTCAGCCACTAGGGTATACGTTACTCTGCAATTGCGTTCCAGATTCGGTGTTACCAAGTAATGAATTTTTTTCTTTACAACAGCGAAAGTAAACATGTGTGTTTTTCTCTCAAAAGTACACATAATCTATTTATGGGACTAAAATACTGCATTGAGTGAAAAGTGTTACGTTTCTGTGAGGAACACTAAACGTTTCGTCTGCTGCGACACCTGTGCGCGTCTTTCCGTCGTAAGATCAGCGGTACAGATAACACATCTTTCGCTTTGCTGTAAGGCAGATTCAGCAGAGTGCAACTGTGCATCCATTGGGCTTCACTGTCCTTTTGCAGCCAAGTTGACCGCAAAACACGCCTATGAATAACGTGATATCTATGCAGTTCCCTGCACCGGCTAGGGATGCTACAGATGTAGCATTTCTAGCCAGAACAATATTGCAGGACCCTGCTAAAACTGTTTACTGCAACATGCAGACTAGGGAGACCTAGCGCACTTCAGCCTCTTTCAACAGAGGCACTGCTCGAGTGCTTTGCACCACACTACAATGAGCTAGTAGACGCATCCCAACACCCGTGTCAGAGAACATCGTATACGCTGCCACAGGATACAACCGCTGTGTGCAGAACGAAACTGAAACTGTAGAAATAAGACTTGTAGAACGTTTGTCAACTGACACTATTCAATCCGAAGCCTGTGCTTCCCATCATTCCCATAGTGGTTGTACGATCGCAGCACCACATTGCCCTCTAGATTTTATAGCATGAAACTCTATGCCTCGGTCATATGCATGAGATGGAAAATCCTCAAACAAGGGGTATCACTAGAGCCAATATTTGGACAAGTGATCTTCTCTTCTTCAAAGCAACTGCCTTCCTTAGCAGTGTGTATGTGTACACTTTGCTCACCCTCCTTGCAACCACAGAAACAGAGGAGGAAAAAGAAAGTGCAAAAAAGGGGGGGAACAAAGGGGGATATTGAGATAGGTGAGTGTTCGAAGGGGAGGGAAGAGGAAAGGGTATTCTGCTGCATGTGTGAATCAGTGGGGCTTCAGCAAAGCATCCCATGCTATTCTATGCACACACACAAAAGCAGCCAAACAGGGGAATTTCCGTCGGAGCGGTTAGAAATGCCTAGAAAAGGATTCAGCCTCGCTGCTTTTCATTGTGTATCTACTAGGCTTGTGCGAATATTCGAGCAGTTCGAATATTCCAATGAATATTACAGTATTCGAATTCGCTTCGAAACGAATTTAAATTATTCTAAATTTCAAAATGATTGAAAACGAATAGACATTTATAAACCGCATGTAACCCCCTCTAAAGGTGGTTTCACTGCAGTCGAGGGGTGCTATGCTGTGAAAACATCTTTGAAAGGAAATCCACATTGCTGCGTAGCTCCACTTCAAGGTTTAAATGAACATATTACCCTCACATCAATTCATCATTTTTTAAGTTTAAAAGCTTGTTATACCGGCTTATATGCTCTAATTATACTAAAGTTTAAAACGTAACGTATTTCACAGGTTATCACTTGCATTCTACTGAAAGTCAAATACTGCTACTATTCAAAGTTGCTTCCACTTCCCTTTGAACCAAAAAGAATGAAATTTGCTCATGCCTTGTTTCAATTTAAAAAGAAAATTGTGCAGTTGGGTCATGACAAATATGCTCATTTTTCTTTATAATATCTGATGTATACTATTCGAATCCACTTCGACCCTAAAGTTTACTATTCGCATAAGCCTAGCATCTACCATATTGGATTGATTCGAGAGTGCCCTTTGAAATGTTTGTACCTTGTGGAGATTGCGGAGTTCCACAACTCTCTGGCGGCGGCCGCCTATGCTGGCCAAGGAAAGGGCTGGTGCCCTCCTCTCCAGGGCGTGCACGGATGCGTGCCCTTCCCTCCTTCTCTTGCGCCGAACCAGTTCGACAGAGGTCACCAACCCGCGCCCGTCAAGATGCTCGCGCGGATAGAACCGAGAGCTTTACAATATTATTTATTTATTTGGTTTGAAGGACACAAGGCACGACAAGATATATCGGCTAGGGAGCAGCTCTTTTTGGTTTACAACAGGCAGCGGGGACAGTTGTAAGCTGGCAGCGACACCGCAGAAAAGTCAGGTAGGCTTCGGTCCCGTTTGTGGGTCGCAACTACTGCCCTTGTCATCCGCACGGCCTAGGAAGCCTGTTGGGTCATAGCGCTTACATTCAAGAATCATGCGCTACCCAGGCAAATGCCCAGGTAGTCACAGCAATGCTCAGCTCAACATCTATGGCCACTCAGGCAGCTGCCTGAGTTTCCGCAACTCACCAAGCCGTCTTCGAGCGACGATCCAGTCAGTTGTCTGGAGTCGTCGCACTCTCTCGCATACTACTCCCAAACGTACTACTCCCAAATGGGAATAAGCGTAGTAATCCCAAACGAAAATAAACGCACTTATGGAAAAGGTCTGTTCTGTGTCATCATCTTGTTTCCTCACTCGCTTCAGTGCAGCCGAGTGCGGTTGCTGTAGCGAGTGGAAGTGGAAGCACATGGGAGTTAGCTAGGCTTTTCTAGTTGGAGAGTGATTAGTGTAATGGAGCGCAGTGTAATACTCGCAAGTCAACCAGCGCGCATGTGCAACGCTCCCACCGCTTATTGCAAGACTGCATACCGTAAAATGCCGAGCAAGTGCGCCCCCCCCCCCTCTCCCTTTTTCGGGAGATCTGAAATAAGTGCCAATGACTGAGCAAGGGTACCCCTCTTTCCTCCTCCCCCACGGCCACTTTTTTTTTCAAGACAAGCATCGCTTGTATAAAGAGAACCACAAGAATGAGTACACTGAATGCGTATCTAATGTTGTTTATGAAATTTCGTTGTCATGTGGCCGGTCATATATTGGGCAAACTGCTCGCTGCATTAATAGTTTGACAGTGACAAAGGGGAATAAAAACAGTAAATAAATAAAGCATTTCATTAGAAACATGGAAGGGCATCTTTTAATTTTTTGCGGCTCTCCCGCCGCCATCTTGAATTTCGGTCCGGGACCGAGCAAGTGCCCCCCTCCAAATCTGGTCGGATTATCCTTCACCGTAGTGGGGACGTCTGCTCGGCATTTTACGGCATGTACTCGGCTGCATTGCTGAATAAACTGCTTTTGTTCCCTGCTACTCGTCTGGCTTGCATGGTGTCAGAAGTGGGCACGGCAGTTAGTTTCTGCCGTGCAGCAAGATTTTCCCTGCGATCACAGCTTTAACGGAAGTAATACGGGACGAGCGTCCCTCATGCCCAAGTCCGAGACAACGGCCGGATCCTCCAGAACTGCAGACACAGCGATGAGTTCGACACTGCTACCACCACCCGAACCGCTCAACTCTACTGGCAACGCTTACCATAATTGGAACATCTGGACTAGTGAGTTTGAAATTTTTGCAATAGCAACGAAGCTGAAGCTACAGCCAGATGATGTTCAGGCCGCTACATTTTTAATGACCATCAGTGAAGAGGCAAGGCATGTTTTCAGAACCTTCAAATTTGACACCGAGGAGCAGAAGAATGATCTGAAAGTCTTCACTCAGAAGTTTGAGGAGCACTACAAACCAGTTACAAACCTCACCTTGAACGAGTTTCGGTTTGGTTCCAGGAACCAGCGAGAAGGCGAGTCATTTAACGATTGGCTCACAGAGCTCAGAATTCTAGCAGCACAGTGTGAATTTGGAGAGCTTGAAGATAAGCTTATACGCAGTAGAATAATCCTTGGGATACGAGACAAACAACTTCAACAGAGACTTGTCTCTGAAAATCCCTCCTAGGCCATTTTGGCTTAGGAGGGATTGTTGTGCTAAAACGGCCTAGCAGGGATGGATTTGTTGTGCTAAAGAACAGAGCAATGAACAGGCCGCCGAAATCCGAGGCAGCACTTTCTTTGAATCTGAAAGGAGCATTGACACGGTAAAAGCAAAAACCGCCCCGGCCCCAAATGCGGCTTACAACACCACAAAGAAAATAGCGCGAAAAAAACTTAAGACAAGACAAAGAAGGCTACAGCACAAGCACATACAAGACGAAGAAGGCTACAGCACAAGCACATGCAAGATGAAGAAGGCTACAGCACAAGCACATACAAGACTAAGAAGGCTACAGCACAAGCGCATCCTTCGTCTCGTCTTACATTTTTTCGCGCTATTTTCTTTCATCATGAATTACTAACTCGCCCAACAGTTTATTCTTCTAACATCACAAAGCTGAAAGATGTCTGGCAATAGGGAAATATTGCAACAATTTCAATGGCCGAAACCATTTTTCAAGTGTGTGTCGCGCACAAAGCATGAAAACGTGGCCAGAAGGACAACACGTGCAACAAGTAGAAAAGACTAACGACGAAGAATACTTCCTGCAAGCGTCAGAAGTTCACGTGGTCGAGAGCGACGAGCACTTGGTGTTGACCTTAAATGTGTCATCATCAGGTGCAAAATAGACACAGCAGTGAACTGTTGCATTCTGCCAGAAACAGTCTTTCGAAAGTTATCAGTGGCTCCAGCACAAAACAGTTCTGCTGCTACCTTGCGTACGTTTTTCAGCCACGCATAAAAGGTAATGGGAAAGATAAACCTTGTTGTTTCTAATAGAACTCAAAGCACCGAGATTACGCTTTTCATTGTCGTTCAAGAGGTGCCAGTTACATTAAGTGGCCAGGTTGCTGAGAGAGTTGGCCTACATTTTAACAAGACTGTTTGCTGGCCTAGTTGGTATTTACTTAAGGAAGTAATTTAGCCACGAAGTAAAACACACACAAAGTGAGGAACCCAACGACAGGACGAGCGGAGAGACCGGGCCTAATACAACACATAGATGCAGTCAACGCTGAAGCGTCTGACATCTTGGTATCTGGCTCTGATGACATTTTCCAGGGCCTAGGACAACTTGAAGGCATCACCTATTGCCTGCAGCTGAATCCTGATGTACAACCAACCATAAAACCAGCAAGGAGAATTGCCGTCGCCCTTCAAGAGCCGGTGAAATCAAAGCTCTGCAGGATGGAACACGACGGCATCATCACAAAGGTGAAAGAGCCGTGCTTGTGGTCCAGCCATATGGTCATACGTAGTACTGAAGAATGGTAAGGTGCGCATATGTTTGGATCCTTCAGATTTAAACAAGGCGATTTTGCGAGCGCATTACCATATGCCTACTTTGGAAGATGTACTGCCGTGGCTTTAAGGAGCCAAATATTTTTCCACCCTCAATGCTGCGTCAGGGTTTTGGCAGATAACCCTTGATGAACAAAGTTCATGTGTTTGGAAGGTACAGGTTTCTGCGCATGCCGTTCAGCATCACATTGGCACCAGACGTTTTTCAACAGGCCATGCATGAAGTGTTTGGAAGTTTGGCTGGCGTAGTGGTCGTGATGGATGATATTTTAGTCTGAGGAAAAAACAAGGCAGGGGCATGACAGAAACCTCAACGCCTTGCTTGAACGCTGCCGAGAATGCAATTTAAAGCTCAGTAGAAAAAAGTGCCAATTTTTGCAGTCCAGCAGACATTATACGGGCCACCCCCTCACTGCAGAAGGACTGTCACTACACCCAGACAGAGTTCAAGACATCCTGCAAGCACCTGCGCCAAAGAACTGTAAGGAGCTTTAAATTCCTTGGAATGATAAACTTTGTGTCTCATTTCATTCCAAACCTGTCTGTCACATCCGCACCTATTCGGGAGCTGCTTAAGAAGGACGTCGCTTGGACGTGGACAGAAATGCAGGAAAACAGTTTCCAAAGGCTGCGAGCTTGTCTTGCTACAGCGCCAGTCCTAGTCTATTTTGACCAGTCCAAACCAGTGAAATAGTCTGTGGACACGAGCCAGTACGGCGTCGTCGCAGTCATTTTACAAGATGATCACCTTATAGCCTAATCGTCCCGCTCCTTACTGCCGCGCAGCAGATGTATGCACAAATTGAAAATGAAAGCCTAGCCATTGTTCATGGCTGTATGATTTTCAGGGACAACACACTCGGGACAACCAGTAGTCACAGTGGAATCTGACCATCAGCCACTTGAATCAATTTTCAACAAACCGCTTTGTAATTGCCCTCTTCGCCTTCGGAGCATACGTCTCGTTTTTCAAAGATTCCCTATCACTGTGATACACAAACCGGGAAAGGAACTGTCTTTGGCCGTCACACTTTCGTGTTTTCTTTGCAAAACGGAGCTGGTGGATGAAATGGAGCAGTTTCAAGTCAATACTGTTTCTTCGTTACCTGTTTCAGACCAGCAGCTGCTCAGCATGAAAGCAGAGACCAATAAGGACACCCTCATGGCCGAGCTCTGCCATTACGCAAGTACGGAGTGGCCCCAAAGCAAGCAGCAGCTACCGGATGCCTTAAAGCCATATTGGAGCTTCCGCGATGAGCTCCACATCGAGGACGGGCTGTTTCTCAGAAGCAACAAGCTTGTCATTCCTGCAGCGAAACGCAGAGTTCTCTGCCTGCTCCACGCAACACATTGTGGCGAAGAAAAAGTGAAGGCAAGAGCACGGCAGGTAATGTACTGTCCAAACATGAGTGCTAACATTTCAGATGTAGTGAAGTCATGCCCTGTTTGCGACAAGTACAAAAAAAGGAATGCAAGGCTAACCATGCTCAGCCACGAGCTACCAACTCTGCCATGGCAAGTTGTCGGGGTGGATCTTTTTCACCGCGAAGGCAATGAACACTCTATAGTGGTAGATTCTTAGTCGTTTTTCTTCAAGGTTCACAAGCGTAATCATGCCACCGCTGCTGCTGTAATCGGTGCAAGTGCTGAAATCTGTGTAACGCACGGCATTCCAGCCAAGCTGTGCAGTGACAACAGCCCCTCTTTCAACAGTGTAACCTTCCAAGCTTTCACAAGCAAATTTAATATCAACCACATCACTTCTAGCCCGTACTACCTGTGTGGCAGTGGCTTGGCCGAATGCGCTGCCCAGGAAGCTAAGCATTTGTTAAACAAATGTCTATTTGCTACCCTTGAGTATTACAATGCGTTGCTGGAATGGCGGTACACTCTGAGGGACGAACGGCTACAATCACCGGCTCAAAGGCTCATGGGATGTCACACCAGAAGCCAACTCCCGGTCCTCAAGTGTCACTTGGAGCCAAAGACTGTTCCTGCAGAAACCGATCGTCAGCGACTGCAAGAAATACGACATCAAAAGCATTGCTACTACAACAGAAACACGCAGTCTGCCAGACCTTCACAGCGGAAACCGAGTGTCCGTATACAACCCACACAGCAGAACGTGGGATCCAGCCGTAGTGGTTGGTCCTGCAGGGCCAGTGCGATCATACGTGGTGGCTACAGACAATGGGCAGCAGCTACGCTGCACAAGAGAACATCTTAGGACTACAGAACTCGCGGCGCCTGCCCCTGAGTCCCAAGCAGAAGCTGAAGCAACACCAATGAACGCAACTCAAGGCCTTCCAAGAAGTGAACGTACACGCTGAGACCCGCAACATTATATACTACCAGAACATTACAAATAGCAAAGCTATCCACGTTTGCAAACAAAAATGTCCTACATCGCGTTTTTTTTTTTTTTTTGCCCCAAAGAATGGAAGATGTAATGAAGCGCAAAGTCATGCTTGCAAGTCAACCAACGCACATGTGCAGTGCTCCCACCGCTTATTGCAAAACTGCATATATAGTTGGCGGCATTGCTGAATAAACTGCTTTTGTTCCCTGCTACTCACCTTGCTTACACTTAGGTAGCACCTGCATATGGTAGAATGCCCACAACCCATTGGCTGGAGTGTATTCAACTTGTGAATGAGATACTATATATATTCTGTCTCTACTGGAAGATTGACTGACTTCTGGTCCCCAAAACATCGGTACCCTACCATTGCAAGAATGTGAACATGATTTAATTTGCCAGAGCGCACCTACAAAGGAAATTGGCATGGGTCTCTGGCTGTCAGAATCTTTGTTTGTTCAATGTTCTTGCATTGAACTTCCCTTAATTCCACACTGCACTCCATATAGATCTCACAGGGTGCTGTGCTTAAAGCAAACAACACTAGTGTGCACTAAAGTTTCGATCCACCTGACCATTCTCTCTGGTCTCTTTCCGAACATTTTTTTCAAAACAAACTACAATTTGGATGGCACAGCCTATTTTAGAATGCAAATAATCACGTTGCCATCAGAGATCATTAACTCTCTGTTGTAAGCTCAGTAACCTCCCTTCATGCTCTCTGCAGTCACAAATGCACAACTTGTTCATGTCATATCTTTTCTGGCAGCTCTGCTGCCTGCTTTTTCAGGTGGGCTGGTAATGTTTAGCTTCTGCAGCATTGTAGAGGGCCACTGTAGCTTATCATGGTCTGCTAAAGTGGCATGGTGTATGCTACTGGCAACCTACTAATAACACAGTGGGAAGCATAATGGGTGATCATGAAACAGGCAGCTCTGATACATACGAGGGCAGAAGGAAAAGTGTGATGCCAAAAGCACAATGTGCATTCGGCCATGGAGCCACACAAGACAAAGTTCACTTGCAAGCAGCCTTTACAGACGAATTGTCATTATTGGGAAACTTGAACATACAGGAGACTAAACTTCTGCAAATGGAAGAAGGCCCATACAAGCGCCTCTCCTTGTGTCTCATTATTCTGGTGCTTTAGTTTGCCTATAATGAAATACGAACCATCTCAGCTATCCAATCTATTCCACACATCCACATTGCGAAGGCTGCTTTGATGAAACCGGAAAGCACGAGTTCATTCACTGAGAAAACAGCTTTAGTCTGCAATAACCTCTGCAACGGCCACAGTGCAATCACCTAGCTGTGGTTCTGGCAAAGCTAGTCAGAAAGAAAAATCACTTTTAATGCTTCCTTATTTCAGGCTAGCACTGCTGGGACAGGTGTGCCAGGGACTTGCCGAGCTGTGCCCCGAATTGCATCTGTGCTTTCCTGCCAAGAGAGGTGCCCAGGCAAGTCACAGACCCACATTGTCACCCCCCGCCTGTGGCACCAACACCACATTGTCACCGAGCCAATTGCACAAATTTGACTTACCAGCTTTAAGAAAATGAGAAGGTGCAAACCACCAAGAAGGATAGGTGAAAAGAAAGAGCATCACTTCCAAACTCGAAATATCCTCCTTGCGTGTCCAACCGATGGTTTGACACATCCACACGCTCTTTCCTTTCGCCTCTCCTTCTTGGTGGTTTACCTCTTCTCATTTTTTTGAAGCATGCACCAACTAGCCCAACAGCAAGTTTTGCTGAAGTTGGTTTACCAGGTTTATTCACTGTTGTGGCATAGTGAATATGGCGGTCTGCCTGTCATTTCTAATTCAAGCATAAAGGAAAGAACTCATGTGTGTAGACCTATGGGTGTTCACAAATTTTTCATGAGTAAGTGGAGCTATAGTCGATCATAAACTGACACTCATGATGTTTCATTGATGAGTGGAGGAGCTATGTATAAAATCTGGTCACTTTCACTTCACAGGATCCTTGGCAGAGAGAGCAAGTGTCCTTGCGAACACTTCGGGACTCTGCATACAAGTAGGTGTTCCACAATGATGCAAAGCACTTGCCCTTTTTTTTTTTTTTTGGAAGCATGACACCAAAAAGCATTGACATTTTATTCGCAAGAAATGTCCCGCGGGCTTTTCACGTAAATGATGCAAGAAAATGGTAGATGGACTGGTGAGCAGACACTTGTTTGGCTATTTTGTGCCACAGCAACTGCTTTTGAATTGGCTGTGAAAATTTAGGCTCGCCTTAGTGTAGCTCCTTTTTAAAATCAATGATACTAGCAACCACGATAAAACTTGTAATAGGGTCGAACTTCAGTGCAACAAATGTGAATGCAATACATTGTTGGATATGACAAAGTACAGTCACCACCAACTAATGATTTGGACTCAGGGGGGTGGGGGGCATTGAATAGTCAGAATAATCGAAAGTTCCAGAATTGCCAGAACATGTGTGACTTTATCCTACAAGCCCATTTCAAAATGAACATTCAAAATTATGATTCAAAATTAAGCAGCCATTTCAAGGAACCTCCTATATCTGCAGTGTTTTTTGCAGAGTCCTTTGCAAGCTAACGTAATGCAGAAATATATTTACAGTGAAACAAGAAAAGAAAATTTATGGATGTCTGCAATTGATCAGCAAGCACAATATCATCTAATGATGATAACATTTCATTCTTGAATCGTTTCTCGTTTAGCATGTAAAGCAGAGTGATGAAAAAGCCTTGGAAAGACTGCTTGAAAAACACCTATCGTTTTGCATGTCCACAGTCATTTGTAAAAATCATTGCTCACATTGAATATCAGCTGCTTCGATTGCACCGCACTTAGCTGTTGTTCACATATGGGCAGTGTTGATTGTTAATGAGGAGCTTGTGTTTGATGAGAGCAAAGCATGAACAAGTGGTTGCTTTTCACAGGTCATGCTTTACTTTGGTGGTGCAGCAACAGGCAGCATCTCTGGGTGAACAGCTGAACACACTGGACCATTTCTTGTCTGCAATGCTGGTATGGGCATCCTTGTTTACGACTGCACCGCCACAACCACCCGTCACTCTTTGTGCCTCGCAGTTTAAAACAAGTGTGACTTTCGTTTTTCTTTAGCTAGTCCATGAAGCAGTGAAATTACAATCAGAATGTGCCAGTTTGATTATTTAAACATGAACATTATATATGCGTAGTATATCAGTGTCCAGTATTTAGACAAATTTTAAGGATTGCATTTTTATTATTTGTTGTTAAAGGCAAGTGCATAAACGAATCTGCTAAGTGCCTGAGGCACGCACAGTTGGTGCTAAAATCAATGAGCCATGGAATCCAAGGAAAGCCTAAATATTTCTGCAGCACTGTGTTTGTATTTCAAGAGTGGGCGCGTATATGTGTAATAGGTATGTAACATGTATGCATCTCCAGAGTATGGCACAAAGTCATAGGCATGTACAGGGTTCTCCATTAGGGTGTACTAAGTTTCACCCCTTTAATTATTGGTCGAGTATGAAAGATAATAAGCGTCTCAATGGATGCAAAAATGAAAATGGAGTGATGATGTGCTTCTTACAACAGCCTTGCCTTGGGTCCCCGGCTTTTTGGTTGTAAAGCAGGGAACTAAACAGCTCTGGAAGGCAACACAAGGAATGCAACATTATTGTGTAAAACCTGCATGGCCATAACCCTGCACATAGAGCAATGTTAGGACAGGTCCAAATGATTAAAGGTATGGGGCAGACTTTGTGCCCCCCGTTCGATGATTAGGGGGCTATCGCCCCCATTGCCCCCCCCCCCACTCCCTGTGTGCATGCCCATGCACAATGTAACCAGTGTTTTACAATACCACCGAGTAAGGGAGGCTTTCTGAGAAAATAATACGTGGCTCATTTTTATAGCTGGATGTCAGAACTCGTAAATGAATACAGTTGAACCCGTTTATAACGAACTCGAAAGTGTCGCGAAAAGTGGTCGTTATATCAGTAGTTCGTTGTATATGGACTCGCCCTTAAAAACGTGCGCTTAGCGGCCAAGCCTTTTTTTTTTCTTTGCACTTTTATTAAAGTGCTAACAACCCCTTCGGTGACACGCTAAGCCTTTTCGCGTCGTGAAGCGACGCCCGCTGCGTGCTCACGAGTGAATTAACCGCCTTTGCAATGAGCTGACACCATTTCACCGAAGCGCGGTACCGCGACGTGGAGCCGATCATCCCTGGCTAGTTGCGTGCAGCGCGTCGCCTACTTGGCTCGCGGAGTCACTGCCGGGCCGCTTGCTGTATGCCGTATGCGCGCGTTTGTACGTTCTTCGTGCTTGCTTCACTCCGGACCGTGCACGGGTGTGGCGACTAGCCTCTTCGTTCAACGCGGCGAAAACAAGCATTTTGCAAGCAACGCGCACTCGACGTCTCCGCGATGCTCTCGCGGCCCTGCACGACGATGCGCGGCGCACTTGAGTTGTCCCGTAGTCAAACTCGCTGTCAGTGCATCGACGTTTCTCGGTGCCCGCGCCGCTCAACAACAGCGAGCTACTTTCGTTTCTACAAAGCGACGCGCACTTTAAAGCGGTCTCGCACGACGCGGCGGCGGCGAAATTGCGAACGGCAGGCAGCATGGCGCGCTCGTACCGCCGTCAATCCGCAGTGTACGGCGTACGCCACACGCGTAGCCGAGCGGATATCTACAGATGACTGTGATAAGGTTGTCGGCTATAATTCATAATGGCACGTTCATCGGCGGCCGCCACCTCGCCTTCGCTCTTTTCTGATGCTTATCCACGAAAGCATCGCCGCAACCGCGCGGAAGTCGTAATCACCGATCGACCGGTCTCTGCCGTTACCGAAAAGACGGACGACCTTTTGCGCACATTGTGGCATCGACGAGTTTAGGGACGCAGTGAACCTTTTTGCGATGGAAAGTTATCGCGGTTATCACTTCTTGCATTTATGCCTTCTTGCGTTCCAAGGCATTGTTTGGTTCATCGCAGGCGGTCGTAGCTGCAGAGAACGGCGTCAGGATAGGTTACCGTGCGAAAGCTGACCGCAAGGCTTCATGCTGCCTACTATTTTTTTTCTTCCTCACTGCCATTCTGCCACTGAAGAAACGCCTGGAAAGTGAGCGACCTCGCTCGCAGCGTCCGAAATCTGCGTGCGGCGCTCGCCGATCTGGGATATCTTAGTCGCGAGCACCGTGGTTGCAAGTTAACTGGAGCGGGGCACGCCGAGCGCGCTCCCTTGTCACGCTTTAGAAGTAATGTTTTAACTTTTTTTCGCTTCGTATGCGCCATATTTTTACCGCGACCGTGTCTGAAGTGTTCGTTGTAAAAGTAGGAGGCTTTGAAAAATGTTCGCTATATGTGGACGCAGCATCAATGGTTAGCATAGGAAAATCGTAAGTGCACCGAAATATGGTCGTTATAACCGATAGATCGTTATATGTGGGATCGTTATAAGTGGGTTCGACTGTATGGATAAAGCCAACATGAATTTTTTTCCTTGCAATGTGTTTTCTCTGTTGGATAATAAACAAGTTGCTCAGTAATGATTTGTTAGCGATGTCTCAAGTAACATTCACATATCTACAAACGCTGTCTGCTTACAAGCTGTTCTTACGCAATTGCAGTGTTGGGGTGAAGTGCAAGTCCAAGAGGAGTCTGAGGGAGGCCATCAGGTGCAGTCGACATTGCGAGTGCCACTGCAGGTGAGCATGCCTTGGCATCAAGTGTTTAAACAGCGCACTGATTATGCATTACTAAGCCCACCAACTGAAGGGCTTTTGTATCTGCTCAGAGTAGTACTTGAGTGCATGCCGGTGCACCTGGAGACTTCTCCCAATGACAGAGCTGTGCATCTTCCTCGTCTGCCACAAGGCTTTCCTTTAGTGAAGTCTTTCTAATGCCTCCAAGGCCTTCACATCGTGGCATTGTCATTTACAAGTGTTGACCATTTTCGGTGGTTCAAGAGAACTGTGCATTGAAGGTTGTACCAAGATTGCGCATGTGTCCTATATCCTTTGACTGTGCAGGTGACAGTGCCACTGCAGGAGCTGCTGTTTGCTCTGTGCCAGCAAGTGAACAGGCTGTTTGGCCACTGTATGCCTAAGTGAGTGCCTCCTGTTGCCCTGCAACAAGCCAATTATGGGCATCTTGTTATGTGGTTGTTAAAGCTCTTCTGTTGTGATGGTTCCCGCTGAGTGTGTTTATTTACCTAAAGTGTACATCATGGAGAGTAGCAATGTGGTACAAAATGAATTGAGACGCATGAAAGCAAATGCACCTCACATATGTAGTAATTGCAAGGTTAAAGAAGCGACACCAAGGTATACTTAATTTCATTTGTTATACCTTCAAGGTACATACATATGTGCATTACAGAGGGTAGGAACAAAGATAGACTGTATGGGCAACATAAACTTGATTGTAGAGGCAAAACATAAATAATCATAAAACTTTAAAGAAGGTTTGCGAAAAACATCAAAGGCAAACACTTGCACGCTAATAATCAGAGAGAAAAAAAATAGAGAATTTACCCGGGAGTATTAGAAAGCTTGCTCATTCTATAGATGGCAAAAAGAGAAAAAAGCAATGGTAAACAAAAAGGTGGCAAGTATAACAGGAATATAACTTATATGGCATAAAATATACAAATTAAAATACGAGACATAACTGGAAATTAAAAAAAAGGGGGGGGGTGCATAGGAACAAGTAATATACTGTTTATCACATTAATTATAAACGAAATGTCAAAGTGCTTAAAATAACCGAGAGCTGAGCTAGTTGGTAAGTATTCATGTTGAAGAGACCTAGATAATAGTGGTAGCGCATGCGTGAGCCAGCCATCGATTAACCTGCATAAAGAAGAAATCAAATGTCTGAATAATTATCTCTCACGTAGACCCCTACGTGTGCCGGATTGAGAGGTTCGCCTATTGCTTGGGCATGCGCAGATAGGTTTTTGTGCCTTCTTTCTTTTCTGCCGCTGTGCGCCTCTTGAGTTGTTAATTGGCGTTTATGGTGTCTAGACTAGAGCTGTGCGAATAGCAAAATTTTGGGTGCGAAGCGAATTCGAATAATAAAGATTGAGTGCGAATCGAATCGAATAATTTCAAATAATTTTCGAATATTTCTCAAACATTTTTCGAATAATTCGAAGTGAAATTACAGAAAAAGTTGCAGAGAATCCCTAAGTATGTTCTTGTGAGATAGCAACATGAAAGTGTTTCTTTTCGCGAGGTTGATGAAGCGCTGGTGGGGTCATATTTCATAGTTGTCTTTCTTATCAAGAGTGAGGCAATGTAGAGGCCGAATTGTATTTATGTACATGATTTGGTGCAACCAAAGTGTTGCCGACAACACTTTACACGTGATAGGCAGAGATGCCATTTCCTCAGCCTCTCCTTCTCTTCAACTTCTGTGGAAGGCCAACTGATGTGGCAGACAAGGGTGTGCTCCCTTCAAGTTCGGAGTTCCAGATCTGCCTCGTAGACGTCGATATATAAGAACACCTGAAATTTTGGATGCTAAAAAGCTTCGGCGTCCGGACTTCCTGCCCAAATTTCAGGTCCAAAACAGCATTAATTGAGCCCCCAACTCTGCCGCATCTTTCATCTCCATATTGGAACCAGCGTTTTCTTGAGTTAATACATTTGCGACCGTAGCAGAGCTTGAAAGGCAGCTTGCCGCAATACGGGGGTGTGATGAGGTGAAGCATATTGAAAATCTAGGGGCCACTTTCAATCAGACGTTGACTGTCTCTTGCCTAAGTTCGACCGTAACGGAGCTTGAAAGGCAGCTTTGCCGCAATACGGGGGTGTGAGGAGGTGAAGCATATTGAAAATCTAGGGACCACTTTCAATCAGACGTTCTCTCTTGCCTAAGTTCGACCGCAACGGAGCTTGAAAGGCAGCTTTGCCGCAATACAGGGGTGTGATGAGGTGAAGCATATTAAAAATCTAGGGACCACTTCCAACCGGACTTTGTCTCTTGGTTAAATTCGACCGTAACGGAGCTTGAAAGGCAGCTTTGCCGCAATACGAGGGTGTAATGAGGTGAAGCATATTGAAAATCTGAAGGGGTCACTTTCAATCGGATGTTGACTGCATTTGTCTTTGGGAAGTTCGAATAGTTCGAATAGTAAAATTTCAGTGCGAATCGAATCGAATAGCAAACACTATTCGAAAAATATTCGAAATTTCGAATATTCGCGCACCCCTAGTCTTGACTTTTCTCTTGTGTCCGTGTTTGCATGCCCTGTCTCGTCAAAGTGTTATTTCAAAGTGGTATTTCCAAGATCCAAGAGATTATCTGCAAGTTAAGGAGTGCCTGTGCTTTCTGCCACTACGACCTAACAACCCACAGTCCCTTTGTGGCAGCTGTCGTGAGCAAACAAGATCTTCATTGCTTGGCCAATGAAGAAGCAGATGTGTGGGTGCCCGCTCCACTTGTTGGTTCTTCTCCCTCTGCTGTCTGTTATTGACGACATATGTTGACGTTGGCATGAAATATTTGGATTGTTATGTCGAGGTTTGAATGTAGTTACCTTTCTTAGGGGCATACAGTCTGAAGTTGGCCAGCTGCTGACATCCTGCCTGGAGCCAGCTTACATACGCTCGTGCCAGGCAATAGTGACCCAGCAGTTACCACCTGCTCTGTGTCAGACCTGGGCTCTGCAGCTGCTCATGGACTTACACGTTCTCAACCTGCTCTTCCAGGTATGACGCTTAGAATTCATTGGTTGTGCTTAAGCTGTAGAAAACTTTACTTGATCATAATAGTTCCACTTGGAGATGTGCACTCCTGTATCAATCGGGGTGTTGCACAATTTGAAGACATGAAAGCATTGTGTATTAACGTGCTATGTAGACAGCATATGGTAGACAGAGTAGTTGTGCTAATGCTTTATAATTCTTTGCCAGTGTCCATGACCAGATTTTAGCATTGCAAATGAACAGGCACAGTGCATTGATCAGGCCTGCAATGTGCAAAAGAGCCTCGTGGGGTGGAAGCTGTCGAAACTTGAAACAGAAAAGTGCGCACCCTTCTTCAGAAAAATGTGCTTCGGGCAAGAAGAATTTGACTTCACTATGCAACTACAGAAAATGCACCTCAAAGCAAAGTGTAAGAAAAGAAGAATGGGAGGCACAGCTCGCCGTGTTGCTCCGTCGGCTCCAGCGTATGGGAGAATGCAGGGAGGGTACGCCGCTTGCAGACACTAGCCAAGGCAAAGGGTCTTTGTGAGTACAGGTTTTGAGTAGCGCAAGTAAGTGAGAAGAGAATGAGTCTCTGCAGAAAGTTTTCACTGACAGTCGCTCTTGCCTCCTGTGGCATTGTAACGGGACAGTTGTTTCTTCTAATTTCTCAGATAATAAAACCAATTTCAAAAATTTTTTAGGCAGCACGCTCCCAAGATGGCACCTCAAAACTTTCAGTGTGTCAGTAAAATTTACAGTGGTGCCTGGTGAAGGGCCCTTTAAAGGGACATTAAAGGCAAATAACAATTTATGTCATAGTGAAAGCTCAATGTATGGTAATGTCTAAAACGGCAATATTATCAACAGCAGTGCCCTACTTACCGAGAAATTAAGCTAAATGTATAACACGATGAGCGCCACGAGCGGGACATTTTGGAAATGATCCCGATGACGTGAGAGTCCGGCTACAATCAATCACTCGTAATCAAACTAGCTGCATTAAAAAAGGAACCTTCCGTGCATCAAGAGACGTAATAAAATGCTGTTTGTTCGTTTCTGTTTGATTCAGGAAAAATTAACTTCTTTGGCGTTGCCATGGGGAACGGCGCGCGTGGTTCAAAAGTTACGTTTTCGCCGAACTGCGCTTCCCCCGGTGCCCTGCTTCGCTCACGCGGTCGTGTCTCAGTGGTAGTTTCGGTATCGCGTACTGCCATGTGTGTTTTGCAGACTCGTGAAAGTCGCTCTGACAGAAAGTTCGACAAAATGCCGCATGCATATGATGTTGCCGGATGCCCGAATGGTGCACGCCGCCAGTGCATGCTGCCGCGCAGTAAAGGCGGGCAACGTTGGGCACGGCAATAGTGACATGAGAAAAACCGCTTTCAGGCGGGTGATTTGAAGTGCGCTAACGCGATGCAGACCACTAAAACGTGATTTTATTTCAAAATAAGCACTTCCTTGGCACAAAAGTAGCACTACGAGGTTTCTGGACCGCTATTTCAACAATCAACGTCAACTTAATATTTGCCTTTAGTGTCCCTTTAAGCTAAACATGACATTGTTGGAGAGTTTATTCTGATGCATGTGTGCTTTCAAAGCAAAGTACTTAAGAAGGAACACTGTTTCATTGTTTCTTGTCTACTAATATTGTCCTGCAGATACATTGTTCTTTACAGATTGGGGCTCTTACAATTTCTGCATCTAGCTAAACTGAGCCCTCAAATATGTTTTGTTTCGCATAGTTAACTGATGGCTGAGAGTACATGAAATGAGCATAGGTAATTTTATGATAAAGCTGTATCATCTCATCATTAGTATGTGGCATCAGCAGTGCTCTCTTAATGTGTTGCTTCCTGCCTTTGACAGAGGTGGTACTACAGAGACCATGCTTGGTTCAAGGAAAGTATATGCCCCGCTTTAATTAAGCAAAGCCCGCACAATGTGAGACAGAACTCTTTTTTTTGTCACCTCTAGGGTGGTATGCTGAGCACTGCTCGAGCAACCGTGGAAGCCCAGGTGGACCCTTTTGACTTGGACGTCCTGATGCCACACCTGGGGCGTCAAGCAAGCTTGGCAGCCCAGCAGACATCGGTCAGTGCTCGCCATCGCTAAAGAACTACAGTATCGCCACCCCTGATCCCTTCCGTTTAATGAGCATCTACTCCAGTAGAGCGCTGTTAGTAAATTACACATTTGCAATAGAAAGCAAGCATTCCTCCTGAGAAAGCAAGCTTGGCAAGATGCAAAAATCACACACGTACAAGTGGGGGCATACACAGGAAGGCGGTTTGGTGGGTTCAACTCCCCTCCGCCCCTGAAATTTTTACGTCCTGTATGTGTGTACAGGGTGTCCCAACCACCAATTTGGCCCAAGCTTAAAAAAAAACAACAAGAAACCAAGAACTCTAGGAAAGTTGTACCAGCTGAATATTAGCTATAGCCATAGGCACTTACTTGCAATATTTTTCTGTCAGTAAGTAAGAATTAACTTAATTAGCAAACTTTTTGATTATTGCTTGAATCAGTAACATATCAATTTTATAATGCAGAAGTGTGATTCGTTGGGCTAGTTGGTCACACGTTTGTAAATAGGAAAAACGGCGCAAATGGAGACGAAGCACAAGCGAAGAAACACACAGGACAGCGCTCGTCCTGTGTGTTCCTTCACTGTGCTTCGTCTCTTTTTGCATTGTTTTTCTCCTTTACAGGCCACCTCAAATAACCTCGGAATCAGGCATCAACTTTGTTCTAAAATCTGCTTGGTTGCTTTTTTCATGCAAAACACTCCAAATGCAGAATAGGCACACACTTGCATGCCGTGCTACTCAAGCACTTCCAAGCAAACTTTGATGGGTATGCAGCTGCAAGCGTGCAGCCGATGTCTGGCCAAGCAGGAACCCTGAAGCAGATGTGGGGAAACTGGAGGAGAGGCAGAATGGTGCTGTGTGAATAGGCACAGGCCTGGATAGTAAGCGTAGAATCCTTTGATGCAGTGTGGCTCAATATTGGCATAGCCTCATCAATTCATCCTGCTGGCAGCGATGGCAGTAAAGCAGCATGTGGCCATGTATATCCCACAGGAAAAACAAACAGGATGCAGTGGGGTGTGTCCAGATAAGATCGAACACGAGGTCCCGGTCACCATTCCCGATTTTGATGAAATTTACTGTAGGTCTAGGCATTACACCCAGAACAATGGATTCGCAGTTAGTTTTGCGAAAAAAAATTTTGTTCGCCTGAAAAAAAATATACAAATTCTGACCGCAAAAAAACGCTTTTCCGCCAATTTCGCGATTTCTGAATTTTGAGCGCACCTAGGGAAAAAACGGTGCATTTCTTCGTCACAGTATTTATTCCCCTTAAAGAACAAGTGAAATACAATCTTATGAGTCTGTTATTTCCCTTGCTTGTCGAAGCACTTTTAAAGAAAAAAATCACAAACTTGGCAAATTGCACAAAATACGTGTATTTCAGGAATTTATTGCTGCAAGCAAGTTAAAGTGAGGATGATAAAAATCGGTACATATTAACTTTGATACTTTCGCTCTCTTTTAAAATAATTTGCACGGTTTTATCGCGCTCCGTTTTACTCTGTAATTGGGCTGAAATGTAAGTGATTTACCAAAAACGCCGAACTTTGAAAATGATTTTCTCAAAAAGGCCATTTTTAATTTTTTTTAAAGTCCCTCTGATTGAAGTCAAGGATGTCGTCTACCATTCTGCAGAAAAAAACGTTGCATTATTTTGGTTGCTAACAAGTTATAGTGCGTCAAGTGTGACCATGCCAGCCTAGCGGCCGCGTCGTTCGTTATGTGCTGAAACTCGGATATAAGTTGTTAAAAATACTTGTACATGACATAATTACAAATCAGCAGCTCCACACCAACAAATGCGCAGCCAGCTGTCATGGTTCAGCAAGCTTTGCCTTGCGATCAGCCGCTTGACAAACCCGCAGCAGCGGCCGCTCGATGCTGCGAGCACTCACATTACATGAGTGCCGCTTCGACTGCGGATGACTCCGCTTGCGCGCGAAACTACGCTCAGAGGACAAACGAGAGAAGGAATGCATCACTGTGAAAGTTAAAGGCCGTTAAGTGCCAACAAGTGTCATAGTATGCAACGAAAACACTGCCGGCGATTTCCCAGTGAGCGCCTCCAGTAGTGCGCTCATGTGTTGCTTTCTCTCTTCTGATGGGCTAAAGATAATTAGGTTCATTCTATGAGCAACATATGACACAAAATAAAGCCATTGACATCTAAAGAAAGCTGTCATACGTGCTTCCGATGGTCGAGCAACTCAAACTGCAGTTGTTCATCTCGTGCCAGAACACTTGTGTCAGCCGGCTGTGAAAAGAAGTGTGTCCAGGTCATGTGCTTCATTAAAGAACCGCCTTTATAATACTGTATTGTTGTGCGTCCGCAGATAGAATATTCAATGCAAGTCGAGCGTTTATCACGATATATTGCGGCTTCGGGCATAACAGCAGGGAAAAAAAATACATGCGTGCTGTATTGAAGGCGCTCACTGCGAAATTGCAGGCAGAGTTTTCGTTGCATATTATGACATTTTTTGGCACTTAACGGCCTTTAACTTTCACAGTGATGCATTCCTTCTCTCGTTTGTCCTCTGAGCGTAGTTTCGCGCGCAAGCGGAGTCATCCGCAGTCGAAGCGGCACTCATGTAATGTGAGTGCTCGCAGCATCGAGCGGCCGCTGCTGCGGGTTTGTCAAGCGGCTGATCGCAAGGTAAAGCTTGCTGAACCATGACAGCTGGCTGCGCATTTGTTGGTGTGGAGCTGCTGATTTGTAATTACGTCATGTACAAGTATTTTTAACATCTTATATCCGAGTTTCAGCACATAACGAACGACGCGGCCGCTAGGCTGGCATGGTCACATTTGACGCACTATAACTTGTTAGCAACCAAAATAATGCAACGTTTTTTTCTGCAGAATGGTAGACGACATCCTTGACTTCAATCAGAGGGATTTAAAAAAAAATTAAAAATGGCCTTTTTGAGAAAATCATTTTCAAAGTTCGGCGTTTTTGGTAAATCACTTACATTTCAGCCCACTTATAGAGTAAAACGGAGCGCGATAAAACCGTGCAAATTATTTGAAAAGAGAGCGAAAGTATCAAAGTTAATATGTACCTATTTTTATCATCCTCACTTTAACTTGCTTGCAGCAATAAATTCCTGAAATACAGGTATTTTGTGCAATTTGCCAAGTTTGTGATTTTTTTCTTTAAAAGTGCTTCGACAAGCAAGGGAAATAATAGACTCATAAGATTGTATTTCACTTGTTCTTTAAGGGGAATAAATATTGTGACGAAGAAGTGCACCGTTTTTTCCCTAGGTGCGCTCAAAATTCAGAAATCGCGAAATTGGCGGAAAAGCGTTTTTTTGCGGTCAAAATTTGTATATTTTTTTTCAGGCGAACAAAATTTTTTTTCGCAAAACTAACTGCGAATCCATTGTTCTGGGTGTAATGCCTAGGCCTACAGTAAATTTCATCAAACTCGGGAATGGTGACCGGGACCTCGTGTTCGATCTTATCTGGACACACCCAGTGGTCTTCTCCGAGGATAGGACAGCGCAGCGGGATGTGGGCGTGTTAAGACTAGCGGACGAGCCAGCATTCAAAGTTTCCGTGGTTGGAGGGGCACAGGCAGCAACCAAGACATTGCTCGAGGGAGGACAGGAATGCAAGCAGACGTTGGGATGTGCCTGCACCACGTTGTAAGACTGAACCAGTCCAGACCCGTTTATTTCACAGGCACTGCCCAAGCTTAAGCACAAGGAAGAGTAGGGCTGATGATGACTATATACAAATCAGAACCAGGAAATTTGTCGATGATGCTTGCAATATATACAGGGTGCCCCAGCTATCTCTACCCAGAGTTTAAAAGTATGCCGACGCTCTCTGGGACGATGCTGTGATGGATAAGTGCGCGAGTGTCGCGTGTGGTGTTGCATCCAGGACATGACCAGATTGGACAGAGCGGCCACTAAGAAGGGCGGTTGCAGGACCTGTGCAAGGATGAAGATGACGATGGGCTTTTGGCATGTCAACCAAAAATAAAAAACTAATCTTGAAGTTGGCATGAGAGGCAGGCGCATGAAGAGCCACGTAGTAGCCTGGGGTGGCGTTCCATCGAGGTGGAGGATGATGGGAGCTTCTCGGCCAGCAGCACGGTTCGGTGTAGACCCGAGTGCCTGGCAGAGGTCAAGAGTCAGAGGGGACTGCTTCGCTTGGCCTCAAGTCTCCTAATCAAGTCCATGGAGTGCTCTCGGGAAGCTGCCACGTCCACTAGCAACACTGTCGCGTGTAGGCCCAAGTATTGCACTACCTTGTGAGAGCCACAGGATGGCTTTGCGTGTCCTCATCACTCAACATCCTCGTTTTTGGAAGCCACAGGAAATCGCCGCTGTTAGTGACGCCATCGGGTGTAGTCCCAAATGTTCCTTTCTGGAGGCCACGGTAGATTGTCGAAGTCAGCATCACAGTCGGGTGTAGTCCCAAGTGTCTGGCAGATGCCAAGGGTCGATGTGTACTGCTTCGCTTGGCTTCAAGTCTTGACATCAACTCCATGGAGCTCTCAGGAAGCTACAGCCTCCCTCCGCGACACTGTTGGGTGTAGGCCCGTGTTACTACGCATTACTAGACCAATGAGTCGGAGCACAAGGTTCTACTTGACCTCCAGATCAGCTGACCCCGTCATTACTTGACCCTATGGCAGCATCCATTCATGCGCTGCACCTTACCTCGCCAAGCCAAGGCGACAGCTACATACTCGTGCCAGCGCTCCATCCACTAAGGCGTATCCCGCATCAGCTGTTCGTTTTGCCCGGTGAGACTTTCTCGCGCTAAGACTAAGCGTGTGCATTTCTTTTTGAGTTCCTTTCCATGTATGTTTGTAAAGCGTCATGTTCCCGTATAGCGTCTATCAATGTTCATGTGTTTCTCCATAAAGTGAAAAAACAGAAAACAGTCTCGCCATTTTCTTAAGAACATTGCTGTCATCGACGCAACATAGCCTTATCTGTCTGCTTATTCTGAAGAATCCCATCACAGATGCAACCAAGTGTATGTTGCTGACTATTGCCTGGAGTAAGTCACACTATTTGTTGTGTTCTCCTTAATTGCCTAATTAGGCATGTTTAATTAACCAACTTTTGAAGCAGCGAAGCTGGGCAGAAGATTTCAGCGAGGATGTTGTAGATCAGTTTGCAAAACGTCCGATTAGACAGTTTCTAACTTTCTATCTATTAAGTATTCGTTTTTTTTCTGCTTTCTACAGATGCCCGCAAAGTACAAAAAAATGCCATGTGACATGCCTGCTTGCACACCTCTGCGTGCTGTGATTGCAATGCACCCTAACATTTCACATGCAAACGATATGCTTTCCTCGCAGTGGTTCATGACAGCGATAAGCACACGCAGTGGTTATCACTTGTGTTGCCGCTAGCAAAACGAGTGTCATCGCACAGCCACCACCACCGTTGCAGCCCTGTCAAGGCAGCACACAATGCTATGGTCGTTTCCACAGAGCATGCGTGAGAAATGTTAGGGAGCACTGCAGTCATGTCACGTGGTCTTTCTTTGTATTTCTCGGGCATCTGTAGTAAGCAGAAAAACACTAATACTTAACACATATAAAGTTGGAAACTGTTTAATCGACAATTTGCAAACTCATCTACAAGTTTCTCATTGGAATTTTTTGTCCAACTTCGTTGCTTCAAAGGTTGGTTAATTAAACATGCATAATAAGGCAATTAAGGAGAGCACGAAAAATAGTGTGACGTACTCCAGGCAACAGTCAGCAACATGCATTTGGTTGTGTCATCATAGAGTGCGTCGGCATATTTTTAAACTCTGGCTAGAGATAGCTGGGGCACCCTGTACATAATTTGCTTATTGCCTGATGACAAGGTAAAATGGAGTTTGCATACAAAAGTATTGAGCAGATTGGTTGAAAACACATTAGATGTCTAAAAGAAAGGGTAGTCTGAAAATATGCTGTAAAGAAAAAAACCAGAACTCTTGGTCATGATAATAAAGCATGCTTGGAGGTGTAGCAATCTACTTGAAGGAAGTGATGGCACGTGTGCAGCTTCTGCTGGGCCTCTGTCTTGGCGATGGGGGGGCCGGTCGATGCCTGGTGTCGGGACCCTCGAGCAACAGGGCACCTCCCACATCACCGCTGGTGTTGCCTGTGCTTGCTGCGGGAAGTCCACGCTTCCCCTTGTTGCCTACTCTGTCTAGGTTTCTTGATGAAAGCCCATTAGCCACTCAAGGCTCTGCCGCCAGTGGCCCTGACGGAAGCAGCAGTTTGGCAACACCGTCTCCTCCACCAAAGGTAGGTTCACTCAACCATTGGCCATTTTTTTCCTCTTCTTTTTCTTTTTTCTTTTATTTAACGTGTTTCCGCAACACCTTTTCAGCATAGTCAGAAAACACTGCTGATCGGTAGTCGAGGCTCCTGAAAACACGCAAGCCAAACATTATAGCGCAGCACACGACCCAGAATTTACAATTAATTCTCAGTCGGGTAGAAATCACTCCCTCTTCTTTCAACAAATGATGCCATATACCCAAAATGACCACGTTATAAGCACAAATTGCACAGACATTGGCTGGTTTGATCATCGTGAGCTGCATAGTTACCGCTGCCGCCACGGGTCCGCCACGTGCCCGTGCGTGCGCTCGCGATCACATTGAAAGTGAGTTCTGTGTTTGAAGGAAAAAAGAAAAGAGGGTGCTCAAAATGATGACACGTGCTGACGAAGGGACGTATGTTCTTGGCCCCTTGTCATCCCCCTCCCTGCACAACATTCAGCGTGCTCACTAGTACGAAAGGAGAGCAAAAGCACTTGAAGCACACGACAAATCCCCGTAACTCCACTCATGCTTGACGGATTCTAAAATATTTTGTGGCAGTCTATTCGTGAGGCAATGAGCTCTTTTAATGAAGCCATTCGTTGATGACTTGGAAAAGTGTTGCAGGGCTCTTTTAAGGGCCTATGTATAATATCGGCCACAGAAAAGCCACTACTGCGGCCATTAGACAGTCATATGACAAGGCCATCGAAATGTGCAGCACATACTGGTAAAGCCATATCAACATACAGGAACGTGTGTTAAAGGGGTACTGACACGATAATTGTATGTCAAAGGAAAGGCCAAGCCCTAAACAGCCTAGAAAATATCCTGGTGGGCGTGAGTGCATCATGAAGATTATTTGCAGTATATTTTTTAAAAGTTAGTTTCGGTTCCTACTGTGCCCTGACGTCGCAACACAACATGAGCTTATCGTCGCGTGCTCGCGCAAGATATCATGACGTTTCCACGGCCACTCTGTTCCTGGCTCTATTGGTGATGCACAAGTGTCCATTTTGAACGTTTTTGGTGATGCACAAGCAGCCCTATTGAATGTTTTGGTGCCTGACGTCATCACAACTAGCCATACTGGTGTGTGAAGTCGCCAGAATTGACACTGTAGCCCGATGTCATGCGAGCGTTGATGTCAGTAGGTGCACCATGTGAAAACGGATAAGGAATAAAATATGTTATCAGCATTTACTGAGTGTCACACTTGCACAGAGCCGTCTCTGTATACAGGAGGTGTGTATGGCAGAGTAAACTCACCTTTGAAAATTCGTGTCTGTACCCATTTAAGTACAGAAGGACTAAGCTCAGGTGTAGTGAAAGAGCACCGGACATAATGAAACATTTGCAGATATTTTGGGCAGGACCAGATTTTTGGGTTTTTTTAAGGAGTACACATACACAACTTTCAGAGCAACAAAGGCACCATTTAGCTGTTGTGGGCAAGCTTTTACATCTCCTTTCTTCATAGAAGTTCTCGGTAGAGTTCTTGCTGTTTAGCTTCTGTTTTAATTGCAAATAGTACTTCGATGTTATTTCCAATATCTTTAAATGGTGGATACATAGCATGAATAACATTTAGTTCTAATGGAGAAACTATTAACTGGAGAACCAGCTGGGTGCACCATGGTTGTTTCAGTATGCTTTTAAGAGTTGCTATTGTCTAGACTTTAACGAAGAACAAAAATAAACATAGTGGATCAGAACAGACACCTGTTTGGTGCACTACAATGCTTCTACCGAAAGGGCGCTCTTTCTGGCCACAAACAGCAGAAGCGGAGTGACTGTGATTTTTTTATTTGGGCCCTTTTTAGTGAGCCCTGGTCTCTACATATGTAACTCTGCATACGAGCCTGCGTCAGGCAAGAGCCTTGACACAGGCTTTTGCCTCGCAGCATAACGGGCATATTGCTGTCTTATCATCAGCCGCTACCTCCGACGTAGTTGGCACATGGCTCACAATGCAGAGAGTAATCTTCCATAGACTTAGCACTTTCTCTCACTAAGTATAGCTTGTAACAACAAGAGCATGCCGGTTTCTACCTTTCTTCCCCCGAGGTAGTTAATGCTTTGTGACACTGTGCTGCCTTGTGGATGTGCCCACGTTCCTCAGCCTTTTCTGCATTTAGTGAACTAATCAGTGAAGCTGTTGTGTAGGGCAGGAGCGCGGTGTAACCTGCGGCGGGCCGACGGGGAGTCCGAACGACGGGAGGGCGCGCAAAGTGACAACGCGTAGACCAAGCTTCGGCGAGATTGACGGGAGACTGCTCTCCCGTGTTTATTGCAGGTGGTTTTAAGGAGGGGGAAGAAGGGCTATTGGTCATCGAGGCACGGGTCACATGACTGGCATGGCCACGCCGGATTGGTGGTAGCAAAGAGTCATGGAAGAGACCCAGCTCCACCCAGTAGCATGAATAGAGAGCTCAACCGCACTGGCGTCTTAGCATGTCACCAGGGGTCGCGCGACGCAACATCGTCCTAGAGTTACTGTATATGCATATACAGTAACTCTACATCGTCCCACCCTGGGAAGAATTGCATCCTTATACAAATGTTCTACATCAGCAAACACAAAAAAAACACACATTGGAGTTCAGATTGAGATGAGGCCTGCAATAACGCAGTTAAGTCCTAGAGGCACACATCAAAACCTATGATACAGAAAGAAAATGGATGGATGGATGGATGCTATGAGCGTCCCCTTTATAACGGGGCGGTGACATGTCTGCCACCAGGCTCGAAGGAGAAAAAAAAAGAAAGAAAAAAAAAACTTCCTTGTTTCATGTTGTCCTAATGCCTTATCTACATTGATTAAATCTATGTTATTATACCAAAAATATAAATTCACGGTCCATCTCTCTGCCTCTTAAGGCAGAATGACCTTTTTTTCCCCCAATTATTTATTTTTGTACTTTATCTCTACTTTTCTGCCACCAATACTCTAACCATCTCTTACTTATTTCTATCGCGGACGTGTTCAGCTTTCCATTGTTGTCCCTAAAACCCAAGGCTTCATGTAGACTCGTGCCCACACGTATACCTGGGTGAATATCGCCACATTCAATCAGTATATGTTCCATCGTTTCCTTAGTTCCCTCGCACCATGTACATTGTTCTTCTTCGTTACTGAATCTCGCTTTATAACTACGCGTTCTAAGGCAGCCCGACCTTGCTTCAAACAGTAAAGCGCTTCCCCTTGAATTATCATAAAACCTTTCCTTCCTTATTTCGTTTTTTCCTTTTCGGTAGTTACTCAGAGCCGGCTTCTTTTCCATCGCTGTCATCCAATAAGTCCTTTCCGCCTTTCTGACCTTCCGCTTAATGCTCCTTGTTGCCATATCGCCCGCACTGCCAGCCGTATATTTACTGGTGAGCCTCCTAGTTCTTTTTCTGCACTGCGTGTCAACGCTTTTTCTAGAAAATTCAATTCAGTTTTGCAAGAAAATTTAGTTCACTGACACCTAACGGTGCCAGCTTGCACTGTTCAATGAGCATTCACACACACGCACTAGACCTCTTAGTGTGTGATGTCCTTGAGTGGCTGGGGGCTTACACGTCCACTGTGGCGACGTGACCCAGGCCCTGCAGAAAGACTTTGCGTGTGGCGGCTGTCGGGAGCCGACTTCGAAGACCCGTACCCATCTCTCCCAGAAGAATCTGGCGGATTGCGGCTGCCGTGAGCAGACGTCGAAGACCCGTCACGTCACTTCCCTCTCCCGAGTTGGAATTTGGTGCATTTACTGCACGTGGGGAGGAATACGCAGGACTTTCCTCCTGAAGTGCCAACGGGTGATCCTGGGCCGCAGGCAATTGAAGCTGTGCTTCAGCAGATGCAGAGACGCACTGCACAGCAGGGCCACCGCGAATGGCCTGCGCAGGCAACACCTGGTTGTTGATGTGCACTCTTGAACGCGGCCGTCGACCGCGGCCGCCGACGATGACGTCGTCGTCCTGGAGCCGGCGCAGCTCGCTGGCGTCCTGCTGCTGTAGCGCCAGAGGCAGCCGACGCAGCTTGGCAGACACTGGCATAATGTGCTGCTGCCTCTTGACCCGGTGGTCGTAGTCCCTGACAAGTCCCAGCTCCCCGTCGAACAGGTGCTCGAATCTTGGAGGCACACCTGCAGGAAGCTGCAAGGAAACGGGTGAAGCCAGACGACACGTTAGCGTTGCGCCATCGATCAGGAGTCCCAACTGCTAGATGGCGTCGAGCCCCAGCAGTGAAGTGCCGTGTGCTGTCACGTAGAAGGTGACAAAGGCCCGCTTGTCACGGTGCTGCAAGTCCGTGCGGAAATAGCCCAGGACCGGTATGCGGTGCTTCGAAAAATTGTTCAAGTGAACTGACCCTCGCAGCAGGCGATGCTTCGAAGCAAAAAGCGCGTCGAAGTCCCTCGTCGTCATCAATGATGCTGTGGCTCCGGTGTCCACTAACAATGCCATGTGGCTATGTCCTCCGACGACAACAGGGATGCGCAAGACCCTTGGGCTAGTCGGCGCAGCTTGCACGGACAGGACTGTGGCAGTGCCAGAGTCAGCATCTTGGACGGGGGCAACTTCGTGCACTGACGCTTGTCGTTTACGGCAGACTGCCGCGAAGTGCCCTTTGATGCGGCAAAATTGGCAAGTTTTGTTTTTGGCCGGGCAATTCCTGGAAGTCGCCAAATGCCCTAACTTGCCGCAGCGAAAACAAGAGCCAACTTGAGGCTTGGAAGCAGGCAGACCCTCTTGGCCGCGAACGCCATCCTGGAGGCGCGCTGACGAGCCCGCGTAGCCATCTTGGACGCGGCCTCCCGCGTTGGGGGGGAAGCCGCCGCCATGTTGAATCACATGCGGGGGCCGCCGAAGCAGCTGACCCGCCATTTTGTGATGCTGCTGCGAAGCCATGTGCGACGCGCTGGACGCTACCGCCGTCCCCGGCGAGCGAGCCGAGTAGCCGTTCATTTTCTCCGAACGCCGCGTTGGCTTTGCCCACGAAACACGAAAGCTCTGTAAAACGTTTTATAGAGGTTTATAGAGGTTTTAAACGTTTTAAAGACGTTTTATAGAGGTTATGTGTTTCATGGGTGTTGAGCGCCTCCAAGTCGCGTCCAACTTCTTCGGATTTCTGCAGCGTACGGCAAGTCCAACACATGGAGCCCTTTCCACGTCAGTCTTCAAATGCACTGTCAGAATACTGCGCTTCAGATATTCAAATAGAAATTCCCACACATGCACCAATATAAATATATTAGGTTTCTTGCACAGGAAACCACATCGAAAAGAACTATACATAGGCATTTAATGAGTGCTGATTCGATATCGCAGTGTGAGTAGAAAATAATGTCCAGGATACATATTCACAACCTAGTAAAGTCCCTCATTCGCACTCAGCAAGAGTCACATCTCAATGTTGGTATCAGACTGATGAACCTGTTTTCTCGTCAGCACTTGGTTGGCAATGTTGAAGAGCCGTTCCATCAAGTGCTTGATGGTACTGCCGTGTTATACACAAATAGTGGCTTCCCTGCTCCGCTGGCGGGCGCCTTAAAGTGAAAACCAGCAGCATAGTCAATTGACTGGCGAGCGGTAGATTCTTGCGCCTCACGCGGTCGCCCATCCACCCTGTTTTGCATGATGCGTTGTGTACGGGCGCCTGTTCAATGCCGAGGAACGTTTACAGAAGGAACGCCGTTCCCTATACCGTTCCTACGTAAACGTAACGAGTTACCATTACAGTTCCACCGATCCTCAATGGAACCGTGGCGTTCCTCCATTCCTCCAAAAAGGAACTAGTTCCTGGAACGTCGTTCCTTGGAACGCCGTTCCGTACAACACTGGGTTAAACGACTGCCAAGCGAGAGCGGCGCTATGCTCGCGCGGGTTAGGGTTAGCGCGGTTGCGCCAGCAGCGCCGCTTGCGGGAGAAGCTAGGCTGGCGGACAGAAAAACAGCAGCGAGTCTTTTTGGGGTTTAGTAGCGTGCATGGATGGACGTCTCCCACGGTGGGTCTGTGGGGGACGATACTGCGGCTCGTTTCCTGTGGGCCCCTCGTGGTGAGTCGAACATCGGTGAAACCGCATTCGCGGTGCATTGTATGTCTTATGTTGTCTTGGGTGTGTGTTATGTTTTCCGGGTATTGAATTAGCATTGTATAAGGCTGCTTAGCGTGTTACTAGTTGTGTATCAGATTCGGCAGGCGAGCTCGCCGTATGTAAAAGAAGAGGTTAATAAATGTACGTGTTGTTGTTGCACGACCGTGTGGACTGTCTCTGTGTGTTCTGAGAGCGGCGATATATTCAGACCCCACACTGAAATGCTGTGGAAAATTATACCTGTTGGATCAGCTCAGGTCATGACAAAACAGGTTTGTTGTTTTTAGTATAAAGAAAAACAATTAGGAGCCCTTCACCTATCGGGAAAATGGGACAAGCAAAGCTTGGTGTGGGCGTGCCTAACCTACCGCTTTTCTTTTTGTCTTTCACCGCAATGCTCCCTCCTAACTGTTCCCTCATCCATGCCGAGAATTGGACCTTCACCTATGTGCTTGGCAGCGCAACACTTCTATTGCTACAGGCAACAACGACCGTCATGCATTCGTATCGAGGCAACAGTGAAATGTGGCAACGTGAAATGACTAGTGACCTCAATAAAAGAAACGGCTGATTGTCGATCGAGAGAGCATCAATTATTGGAAAACGGAACCTACAAAGGCGCATGTGACTAGCACATCTCAGAGGGCTGCTTTTCTGCACACCCGCATTTCGGTACACTCACTGGCGCTGGGCTTTTTTGCGTACAATACCGCCGCCATCAAAATCTGTAACTCGTAGCAGTCTTTGCTTAGGGGGGATGGGTCCTTAAATTTGTTTTAAATTCTTTATCGATTGAGATGAAACTTGCTGAGTTTATGTATATTTGTGTGCAGATTTCAAATATGCAATTATTTTTCTAGTATATGTAGTTTTTCAAATACCGAATCTTTCATATGCTTACATAGTAACATAGTAAATAGGCACTTCAGATCGACTTGGAATGAGTGCTGAATGCAAGAAAACAAGAATGAGTGTTCTAAACCCATTTGAAGAAAAGTTATGGTATGTTGAAAATTTGCAAATGGGCCTACGTCAAGCTGGGATTTCAGTCACAAATATTCAACATTCCACAACTTTTGTTCAAATGGGCTTAGAACATCCATTTTTGTTTTCTTGCGTTCAGAACTCATTCCAGGTCATTCTAACGTGCTTAATTACTTTGTAACTCTCTCAGTTTAGGCAAACTATGGCTCCCTAAATGGCACCTGGAATTGAAAAACTACATATTGTACTAGGGAAGTAATTGCATATTTGAAATCAGCACACAAATATACATAAACTCAGCGAGTTGCATTTAAATCTATAAAGAATTTTTGAAAAAGTTTTCAGGCACAGTGTCCCCCCTTAAAAAAGGCCAGACGTTATGCAGTCAGTATCACACTACTGTCATATTCCTGTTGCCTTGCAGTGACATCTGTGTAAAAAAGGCATTTGGTGAGTAGTGTCACCATGGACCATTTCAATTTTTTGCTGATACTTCATTATTACTCATTTCATTGGCTCTCTTTAGGCATTCCTGTCGCTTATGCCAGTGAAATCTATGCGTCGTCATTTCCCATTTTCATCACACACATGCTTGTATCACACATGGTGGCTCACGTTACGAGGACACATTGATCTGTCTGGTAATTCTTTGCAGAACACAAACGAAGCTGGATAGCATGCTAGTTGTAAAATGCTTTGCATAGCATCTATGCCGACAGATCTGCCTGATTTTTATGTATGAGCGGTGGGTGTGTACGTACTATTTGTAATACTTTGTGTACAGAGTGCTCCTTGCTGATTCTTGTTCCATTCGTAGTGCAGCTCCCGTTTGTCACCTTTCTTGGTTGGCACCTTATTCACTTCACCACATGGAGTGCTATAACAAAGATGAGAACCTAATAAGAAGTTGAGCACGTGAAGCCGGTTCTATTGCGAGCTTGTGTTGCAGCATACAGTGGACCTCTGCAGGATTATCAGAACAGGTGAAGGCGCTACATCCACATGCCATTGCCGCCTTTTTAACTTGTCAGTGGAAAGTGATGTTGGAGAGCGTTGAGGACAGGGACAGTCAAGATCACTGCACGATGACACTGCTTCGTGTTCTTCATCAGCCAAGGAAACTGAAAGTGGTACAGGCCTTCAGTCAGTGCCATTTTTCGTGATCAAGTCGACGTTAGCCTGTAAATATAGGCAGCAGGCTATCACTACCATAAACGGCTGCGCACACTTGCTGAGTTCTAGCATGGAAAGGAAAATAGCTTGTGCATCATGAACTTTCGTTATGAAGCAACGGTGCTTGTTCTTCATGGGGTTAAAGCAATATTGATGGGACAGCAAAAGGCACTGCAATTGACTGCCTCGGAGGAGAATTATGCTCATAATCCTCAGGGTGCTACGAATACACATGCAGTCACCTTTTTTAAACTCTGTAGCACGGGAAATGAACTGAGCCAGCAAGAACATAAAGGTTTGCTGTGTGGGACTGCATGGTAGTGCAGGTTGGTGTCAAAGCTTTCAGTATCCTTGTTCAGATGATGCGGACCATTTGGGAACTCTGGAACATCGCATCAGTATGCGCATTTCACCACTGCTGACTGGTAAACAAGGCTGACAAGAGCTTTTGTGACACAGCACCGGCAGCACCACATATCGTAAAATGATAACTTTACCAAGTGAAAGTATGAGCACAATCACTGCAGCAGGACAAAACCAGAACTTCTCTCAGCACTGCTGTGTAGTGAGCACCATGGCCATTGTATGTAGCGAGACCTTTGGCCACTACATGTTTTTTTTATTGGGAAAATTTATATAATTTACATTTTCCTTGTAACATATAGCAGTAGTTGAGTGATCAAGATTTCAGATTTTATGGCAGTTACGCTAGTGCTTGATAGGTCGAGCCTCTCCAGTTTGTCTGTTGTATTCTTGCTTACGACTGTTCTGTTCTCACTAGGACTGGTGGATTTATTACTACAAAGGCCTAATCTTTCAGTCTAGCTGAACCTAATATTTTCCTTTACTGTACCTTTGAACTTGAATGCAGGGTCTTCAGGCACGTGAGAACCAGATCAGGAAACTGATAGATGATAATATGAATCATAAATATAGGAATTATTTAAATGCAAATTGTATAAATCTTATGGCACTATTCACTCCCCATTCTCACTTAGTTGTTTCTCATGTTTTTAGCTTAATTAGCCGCGATTGTTTTCTGATAGTGCAACTTTTGTTCCTCAGAGTTCCTCGGGGCCTGACCTTGCTGTAGCTGCAACATCTCTGACGGCCAGTCAGTCAACACCAACGTTCAGCGCCTTGCCCTCATTCTATGAGAAAATGGCCACTAGCATGCGATCTTCCTGGTTTGGACCGATGTGATGCAATCCAGAATTTTTCTGTACAATATACATTTCTAAAAATAAACCAACTGCAGCAGGCTGATGTGTATGTGTTCCTTGTCTTGACTGTTGTCCCACCACTTAGAGTCATATTAACTCGGTCAAGCTGGTGTTCACGAGCTATAAGCATGTATAAATGCCTTTTATTGCGATAGCAATTATACGGACACTCGAGGCACATTTTTGCCGTCGTCATCGGGGTCCGTATGAGGTGCACATCGATAACATCATATAGCGCGGCTGCGCAAAAGAAACACGGACGAAGGAAGGCAAGTGCACAGGACGAGCGCCTGTCCTGTGTCGTATGTTCTATTTGAGCAAAAGCTGCATCTGTCGGGCAGCAACTGCAAACTTCGGTCAACTGGCGTCGCTCGAAGGGCGCGGTCACTGGCGCACGTGCTATCTCAACGGGCATCAGGAGACTGCTCGTAAAGGGGTATTCACACGGGGAAGAAATTTTTGGGGGATAAAGGCGGAGCTTAACTTAATGACGTCAGCTGGCGGGGAGAATTTCCCTCAAAAGTCCCCAGCTCAGGCGTGTGCTGCTGCCTTTCGCAAAATGTGCGTCAAGAAATACTGACGCTGCTATGTAGTTTGGTTGGGTCGCCAACAGTATTTCACGTGCTTTTGTTGTTGCAAGCCTGGAGTGAATAAAAGTGCCATTATTCGCAAGGTCGATGATGGCGGGTTTTTTTCTTTCTTTTTTTTTCATTGTTCCTAGCTCTGCTGAAGAAATTGTGCACAGCCTTTCGGATCAGTCAGCTTTGGTTCTAATCGAGGCTTTGGTCATGCATTCGAGTAATGGCAGGGTTCTGTTTGGTGTCACAGAAGTCTGGCAACTTCGGGCACACCACGGACACTGGCAAAATACTGATCTAGCCACCCTAATACTGAGAAGCGCGAAGCGGCTTGTGGGGTACGTGCGCCCCAGTGACACGGGCACAGACGTACGCCTGCCCCGAAGGGGCAGGCGCGCGGGCTAAACAGCGCGTGGCCGCGATAGCGGCCAGTAGCGCGTGACGGAGACCCTGCCAACCGGCCATTGAGCGTCAGCGAAATGGCCGCACTCGCGAAGTGAGGGCGAAGCCACAATTAGTTTTCCGCGCCTGAAGGGCGCAGAGGGCCTTCACTGAGCAACAGGGAAATGAGAAACCTCACAGGTGAAACAGTCGACTTCCCAAACGCAGTGCAAGTGCTCTTCAACCCGAGGGGAGAGCCGGTCTCGAGCTTGACGACACAGAAGCTGCGCTCACGTAAGGAAATTAGCAATTTGTGAATGAATTATATGTTCCATTATTTTTGAACAGATGCTGGTTAGGGATATGGCCCGGTAACTAGATGAACCTGGCTTTGGAACCGGAACGATCTTACCCACTTTCCAGTCGTGAGGAACGATGCCGGATGAGTGATTGCTGGAAAATATGAGAAAGAATAACACTGGTAATTTCTTTGGCGTTTCTGAGCACCTTAGCATTGATACCATCGATGCCGCAGGATGATGTAAGTTTTAACGATTCGATGATTTTCTGGATGCCCTGAGGTGAAAAAATGATGTCTGGCATGGTAGGGTAGTTATGGGGGGAGACATCAGGGAGGTTTTCAGTGGGTTCTCTGGTAGAAACGGAAGAACAGGCGAGGTTTAGTGCTTCTGCTACTGCGTTATTCGGGATAGGTTGTCCGGTATGATCCATTATTGATATGCATTTTGTTTCGTTCTGTGGGTTAATCACTCTCCAGAATTGTTTTGGGTTAGTGTGGAGTAAGTTGGGCAAGGTGGTAAGCCGCTTCGCTTTATCGACGGCAGAGCAGAATAGTTTCATGGTGGCCTGGTATTTTTGCCACGCCACAGGATTGTTTGTGTTTTGTGCGGAGCGAAATTGCCGTTTCTTTTTGTTTTTGAGCCTCTTGAGTTCAGGGCTAAACCAGCGGGAGGTGCTACGTTCACTAATTGTAATTGCTGGAATGTAAATACTGATTAGCTCATGCATTTTAGATTTAAACATTAACCAATTTTCTGTGACTGATCGCTTGTTAAAATCTTTTAACTAGAAACTGCCAGAATTTCATTAGTTCTTTATTGAAGTTATTGTAATCACCCTTATCGTATAGGTTAAGTTTTTTGCGTGTTTTTTCTGTGCGGTTCAGCCTACATTGGAAGGTGCTATGAATGACCTTATGGTCACTGATTTCGTCGAGGTATGAAAGCGGGGCAATTCTATCAGGATGGGTTACTAGATCAAGTATATTGGCTGAATGTTTAGATTGCCTCGTTGCTGCATTAACAATTTGAGTTAAAGCGAACGTTAAACATGTATCGACGAAGTTACTTTGAATGTTTTGTTTCGATGTGACGAGGACGAGGTCAGACCAATCTATGTTCGGAAAATTAAAGTTAAAATTAAAGCACATGAGTTCTCCCCAAGGGTGGGCTGTTTTCCTGGTCCTGCGGTTTCCGAAAATGGAACAGTGTGACGAAAAAAACACGACTGCTGTTTAGTTATAGAGCAACATAAAAGCCACAGCTAAAATTTGTGTAAACGAAGATGCGCACGCACGCACGCACGCACGCACGCACGCACGCACGCACACACACACACACACACACACACACACACACACACACACACACACACACACACACACACACACACACACACACACACACACACACACACACACACACACACACACACACACACACACACACACACACACACACACACACACACACACACTGAGCTTCGGCTGGCGGTCCAGCCTTCTTCGGAGGATGTAAGTGAAACGGCCATGGCCGAATCCGCTGCACAAGGGCCGCCCACCCAGTTTGGGTGGGCGGCCTCAGTTCGAGTGCTGAGTGAAAAGCCGTCTATTCGACCTGACGCGGTGCCGACAAGTTTACGGAATGCACCATATATATCTCCAAGAGGACACCGGCGCCACGGCCTCTGATAAAACGGCGTCAGCTTGCTAGGGCCATACGGCCATACGACCACCGTTGAAAAGAAATAGCGAGTTATTTATCGAGCGGCCGCCTTGATTGAGTGGGCTTATTTGCTGTCGAAAGGAAAATTCGTAAAATGAAAAATCTTATGAATGTTTGCGTAATGTTGGATAAATATTTTCTGGTTGATTTCACCCGTTGATTTCACCCGCTGATTGACCAACATAGTTTTGTTGTGTGACCCGGCCAGACCCGGCACGGCAATTTGAAAAGGTTTCTCGACATCACGTGCTCGTAGCCTTTACTTGATCATGCCTTCTAAAGCACACACTCTCGTAATAATATTTCGTCATATTTAGGCTTCTTGCTGCCGAAATTGCAGACTTGGTTGATGATGAAAAAAGCTTTTTTTGTCCCCTTCGTCGGCTGATTTGAGCAACTCCACAAAGTCCTGGATTTATGTACTCTCATCGCAATCTTGAAGTTGCTGCCTCATTATGTCATGCACTACCTGCAGTTTCTGAAGCGCGTCTTGTTGACGTTTAATTTTCATTTTGAGCAGGTGCTCTGTCATTGTCGCATCATTCAACACGTTCACAATGTTCAGCGTTGTTTCACATGCTTTGTCGACAAGCAAAACATTTCCGGGATGCATTTCTGCTGTCGCCTCGATAACAAGTTCTTGTCGCTCATCGCTCTCAGAAGAAAATGAGGCAAGTTCACTTACTGGTCTTTCCACTGCATCAAAAACATGGCCACAGGTGCTTCGACGTCGTTTCCGCCCCTGTGTTTGTCCATTTTCTTTTCGCATATACTCTGGGTAGTTCGGGAAGACAGTGGGAACAGCTGTTGGAAGCAATATCTTCAGCTTCGTTGACTTCTTATAGTCGTCGTCTGTGAAGTGTATACATAGTGAACACACCAAAGACCTGTCACTTGGCTTCCAAAGGCTTCATTTTCCTTCTGATCCCTGGCGAGAAATCTTTTTTAGCCATGTTTTACGGCGCTCTGCGTCGCACGGGAACTCGTGGTATCCAGGGGCGTAGCCAGAAATTTTTTTGGGGGGGGTTCAACCATACTTTATGTATGTTCGTGCGTGCGTTTGTATGTGTGCGTGCCTATATACGCAAGCAAAACTGAAAAATTTCGGGGGGGGGTTTGAACCCCCCCAACCCCCCCCCCCCCTTGGCTACGCCCCTGGTGGTATCAGATTAAAGGGCCCTTTCTTGCATTCGTATTACACAGCGGCACGCAACAGTTGCGCGGCATAGCGCCACGTGTAACACGACAAGAATCTCGACGCTTCTGCAATACGTACCATGTGTGCATAAAAAAAAAGCGTGCAGGCGAGAAGCGACGTCTCTCCAACTCGTACAGAGAATGTCGTCCACCACTGATTAGTGCCGGCTTCCCAGGGGAGAGCAATCCCTAGAGTTACTGTATATGCTACCTTTAGGTCAGGGGCGTAGCCGGGGGGGGGGGGGGTTCAACCCCCCCCCCCGAAATTTTTCAGTTTTGCTTGCGTATATATACACGCGAACATACAAACGCACGCACGAACATACATAATGTATGGTTGAACCCCCCCCCCCCCCCCGAAAAAAATTTCTGGCTACGCCCCTGCTTTAGGTAGCTAAAGGTAGCATGTACAGTGACTCTAGCATGGATGGATGGATGGATGCTATGAGCGTCCCCTTTATAACGGGGCGGTGACATGTCTGCCACCAGGCTCGAAGGAAGAAAAAAAAAACTTCCTTGTTTCAAGTTGGCTTAATACCTTATCTACACTGATTCAATCTATGTTATTATACCAAAAAATATATAAATTCACGGTCCATCTCTCTGGCTCTTAAGGCAGAATGACCTTATTTTTCCCCATTATTTATTTTTGTACTTTATTTCTACTTTTCTGCCACCAATACTCTAACCGTCTCTTACTTATTTCTATCGCGGACGTGTTCAGCTTTCCATTGTTGTCCCTAAAACCTAAGGCTTCATGTAGACTCGTGGCCATCGAGTCTACATGAATATCGCCACATTCAATCAGTACATGTTTCATCGTTTCCTTAGTTCCCCCGCAGCATGTACATTGTTCTTCTTCGTTACTGAATCTCGCTTTATAACTACGCGTTCTAAGGCAGTCCGACCTTGCTTCAAACAGCAAAGCGCTTCCCCTTGAATTATGATAAAACCTTTCCCTCCTTATTTCGTTTTTTTCCCTTTCGGTAGTTACTCAGAGCCGGCTTCTTTTCCATCGCTGCCATCCAATAAGTCCTCTCCGCCTTTCGGACCTTCCGCTTAATGCTCCTGGTTGCCATATCGCCCGCACTGCTAGCCGTATATTTACTGGTGAGCCTCCTAGTTCTTTTTCTCCACTGCGTGTCAACGCTTTTTCTATACAAATACCTCAAAACCTTCTCTGCCCATCTACTCTTCTTCATTTTCCTCAGCCTCTCTTCGAATCTCATTTTGCTCTGAGCTCCCCTCACTTCAAAGCCTGTCCATCCCATATCCCCCTTTACAGCCTCATTTGTCGTCTTCCCGTGAGCGCCCAACGCGAGGCGGCCCACCGTCCTTTGATTTACATCCATTCCTGATTGTACCTCTGACTTCATGCACACCATTGAGTTCCCAAATGTAAGCCCCGGGACCATCACACCCTTCCACAGCCCTCGAAGCACCTCGTACCTATTGTATCCCCATAAAACTCTGTGCTTCATAATTGCAGCATTCCTCTTTCCCTTTGCTACCGATGCTTTCTCTTGTACCTCCATATATCTATCCCCCTCATTTACCCATGCTCCGAGGTACTTGTACTCGCTTACCCTCGGTATTTTTTGACCCTGTATAAAGACCGCATGGTCTTCGTGATCATTGAATACCATCAATCCACATTTTGTTGCACTAAATCCTAGTCCTAGAGCCTCACATTCCCTTCCGCATATATCTGCCAGTCGCTGTATATCATCTTGACTGTCCGCAAATAAGACAATATCATCAGCATAAAATAGACCTGCTTATGCTACTTATTCCTTCCCATTCTATACAAACTGTATTTTCTCGGTATATTTCCCACAAAAGCTGTATACAGTCGTCCCCTATGCCCACTTCTTTCAATATATCCCACAAAATTTTCTGATTAACGTTGTCATACGCCCCGGTGATATCTAGATAAGCTACGTATAAGGGCATGTTTTCTATTTTCGATATTTCTCTACACTGGGTAAGAACAAACAGATTATCGTCTAACCGCCTGTCGATTCGAAATCCATTCTGAAGTTCTCCCAAAATATCATTTTGTTCTACCCACGCTTCTATTTTTAATTTTACTGCCTGCATCGCCAACCTGTATAGCACCGATGTAATGGTTAGCGGTCTATACGAGCGAATGTTATCCTTTTCTCCCCTGCCTTTATAGATTAAGTTCATTCTACTTTTTCGCCAACTGTCTGGTATTTCCCTCTCCTGTAAGCACTTTTCTACGGCTTTCAGCAGTGCTTCTTTAGTGTTATGTCCGAGTTCGTTAATGAGGCTGACGGGCATCCCATCTAAGCCCGGTGTAGTGCGCTTAGGAATTTTTCCTTCGGCTTTCTTCCAATTTCAATTCTCTAGTACTGCATCTTCGTCGGTTGCACTCTTTTGCGTACTTTTACTCACCGGGGGAATCCCCTGGGCGACCTTTTTAAACGAATCGGCTGTTATCTTTCGGATGTAACCTAGCGCTTCATACCCTTCCAATTGATTTCCTCCTTCATCTACCATATGTTGTTGCATTGTGACAGACTTCCTACCCAGCGCTTTTAGGTGGCTCCAAAATATCCTAGGCGCGGCCTTCTTCTTTTCGCGAATCTCTGTCATCCAGCCAGGGGCGGATTATCCAGGGTTCAAAGGGTTCAAATGAACCGGGCCCTCCGGTTTTTGGGGGCCCCCCAAGGGACAGAAAAAATGGCCGACTTCGTTGTTTTGTTCGAAAAAGTTTAACCCTCCTGCTGGATTCCCCTGATAGAAACAGATTATCTATTTCAATAATAAATATACATGCTTCTAAGAGGTTGTTCGTTGCATAACGTGCATAATCTTGAAGTCAGTTCACAGTTCTGCAGTCTGTGGTAAAAACCTTTTACTCGCCCAAGACCATGCATCGTGTAGAGGGAAGGAGCTGATCCAGCTGATGGACACATAGAGCAGCCTGACGAGGATTTTAGCAGCTACGGTCCAACACGCAATGCGAAGGCGCGTAGAGAGTGGTTCCTGTTTGAAATATCGTTTAATGCGCTGAATGAAAGTAACCGGTATGAAGCTGACACATAGGTATGCTATAGTATGCTTTCATTATAGTGTAACCAACCATGAAATATTTGTATGGTACGGAACTTCCTGATTATGCAAGGACTCCGAAGGAGTAATGGTTTGATTCTTCGCTTCTGGCATTGCCGTTCTGTCTTAATTCCTGCTTGGTGGTTATATAGGGAAACTTAAGAGACAATCACTTGGTAAAAGTTGTGCACAGGAAATATCTACAACATATATCCACTATTTGGCCGCCAGCAGACCCTCACCGCAATTGCTTGAGCGTTGTGGTGGGGGTCTTCAATCGACCATCACTTTTGAACGTCTTTTACGCAATGCCCTGCATAGCACATGCAACCACGGGCGTCTCAGGTGAACATGATGCTTCTTCGAGCCGACCGGATGCGCGCAGCTTGTTTGACATCACATAACACCGCTGCGGCGCTCAACGATCCGCGAGGCAGCACGGCTCTTATGACACATACTTCGGTTAAAGAAACTTCGTGCGCCTTCACGCTCTGGAGCTCTGTACTCGTCGTTGTCACTGCAGATGGAAACAACTGCAAGCGCATTTCTTATATTTGGGCACTTTAAGATGGCTAACAAGTACAGTGTGCACGTTTCGTGCGAGAGTTGCAGAGCTTCCATTTTCGTTACTTTGCAAAGATTGAGGCACTACCAACATCTTTGCGAGACCCTTGGGAACATTAAAATAATATTCAGTGGATTAGCATTTGAATACTTTTATTGCGAATATATTATTACGCAATGACTAAGTGGGTGCGTTTGCTCTTGTGTTGCTTCCGTCATTATCAACTAATTATATGAAGGAGCAGGTGCGAGCTTTTCTTACTAACTTATTCAGAGCGGCCGATTTCGACAAGCTTCGACATTTCGTGCTTTATTTTTGCCACCTTTGGAGACTGTCGGTCTCCATTCGTTGGAATGAACGAGCATCGCTGTAATATTCACCTGAACCAGAACGCTTGAGAATGCAACCCGCTGCGAAGATATGTGAACCATAACGATATAGCGATCTTATTGTAAAGTCAATTCCGGCTGTATCGTCTTATGCTGTGCACTTCCTTCATATTGTAGACAGATCCAGATCATGTCGAGAGAGTAATCGGTAGACAGGAAGCAGGAGAAACCCAAACTACGCGATAAACTGATCGTCAATGAGTTTATCGCCAATGTCAGATTTCTTCGGTAGCGTTTCGTTGTCTTGTTAAACTACCGTAATGTTACTCATAAATTTGTTTTGAGAGTATTCTTCATTGTCGCTCTTAGTAAAAATTATTTCTAGAAAAGCACGTGCACTTTGTATAAGTTACTTATACATCATAAACTTGGCTTGCAGGCTCTGTTACTGTACCATGCCACGGAAAAAGGAATTATCTGGCGCTCGAAAGCGCCATTTGGCAACGGAAAAAAAAAAAACACCTCAGCGACACTTTAGAAAAAATGCCTAAGCTATCTCGCTATTTTGCCAGTGACAAGAGTTCGGCCAGTAATCCGTCGACCAGTGAGACCAATGAAGGTGACCCAGCGGAACGTGCGCTCAGCGAAACTGTTTGTTCCGAAGCAGGCGCAAACGAGGCGCTCTCTTCAATGGCTTTAAAGCCAACAGCCTCAACGAGCATGGTCGGGGAACCAACTTCATCGCCCACTGCGATGAAGCCCAGTTCTCCATGGACGAGCAGCCCGACTGAGACAGATCAGCCATTGCCTGATGAGCGTCCTTGCATGTCTATGGATCCCGCGGACTGGTTTCCTCTGCGCTTAGCCACCGTCAACTTTTGGGTGGCACAAACCCAGGATGTCTGTGAAAATGCTAGAACCATGCAGGGTGATTACTCTCGCTCGAAGCGATACTTTCAGCCAACTGACGCGGCACCGAAGGGCTACCACCGCCACTTCAAGCAAGAAACGTTCTATGCTAACCGCACCAACGGCGAAGTAGTCTTGCGCGAATGACCGCTGTACAGTCCTTCCAAAGGATCTGTATATTGCTTTCCCTGTACTCTGATGTCAGCAAGAGTCGACCACCGGCTTGGCTGCCGGAGGTCGACTCCGGCAGCCAAGGAGACAAGCTGCTCGGAAAAATCGCTCGCATTCTTAAACGGGCCTGGGGCCCTTTGTTTCGGGTCGCGTAGTCAAATAAAGACCCTTAAATAACCTTTGGCGGAGTCCGGAGTCTCCTACATCCCCAACAGTGTGTTGTATGAAATCAAAAGTAGCTAGACGATTGGTAGCGTATTTACTGCAAGTACGTGCGAACCGTTTCTGAAAAAGGCCCACCTGTCAACTTCGACAGTGTTCGCACACAGGCAAACAAAGCGTGCGCTACCGAATCAGTGAAGCTGAAGCAGATAGAGGAAGCTCTTTTTCACAAAGGCGCTCCCTGATTTTCGAGGAAAGATGACCTCTCTTGAAATAAGGGTAGACAACGCGATAGGTTAAGACGAATGGAAGAAACACACACGGTGCTTGGACGGCACTTCTAAGTGTCGTATGCATTCCTTCTTTTCGTCTAAACTTCTCGCACAGTTTAGTCTTCTTTCAGTACGATCCAACGAACCAGACAAATCTTAATGCTGTCCATGTGTCTTCGTCTCCTGGTATAGTCAATTATTACGATGATAATCTCTCCATGTGCTCCGCAAGAAAGAAAACGCCCAGGTGATATTAAACACTCCGGAGAGGCTTAGAATAAATATGGCGTGTGTTCTTTGCAGCTAAATATAAAAAGCGTCAAGTCTCAAACATGACCAGGTGACAAAGCGGGAAAGAAAGGGGGCGGGGCGAGGGGGGGGAGGGGTCCCCCTTATTCTTTTGAACCGGGCCCTCCGCACTGTTAATCCGGCCCTGCATCCAGCGTTCACTTTCACCTTTAATTTTTGCCTCGACTAATTTCTGCGGGAGCTCGGCGAGAAGCGCGCCCCATGTTTCCGGTTCTTGTTCTGCAGCGCCATCATGATATCACGAAGCTTTCAAACACTCTCGACACAAATGATAGGGACGGAAAGCGCTTCAATGCAACGAACGCAGCCCTCAGAGATCCGATTTTCGGTACACATGTCTTTTGATCGTGTTAGCCATCGATTTAGGTTTAATGCGGCCGCTCGTCTGACGCAGCTGTAATTAAGGTCGGTACGCATTCCCTGCATCGTTCTCAAACATCTGGGACAAATTCATATGCAAATTCAGACTTGAAAAGTCCCTGTTTCTGTTCATTTCGTCCACTCTCTTCTTACGCTAGGAATGTGCTAGCGGGTTCGGTGCGGCGACGTGGTCAAGAGCGAGGTGACATCACGGCTCACCGCTTTTTCGAATCTCTGAATGCGCTCTGCCGAAATGGACCGTGGACACATCCTGTGGATGAACGCATCGAGAATAGCTCCCCAGAAGTTGTAGTATCTCTTTCTTCTCCAGAAATATCACGAGGATTGCCCTACCTTAAAGCTGCCGCGTCCTCCAGCCTTAAAGGGTTACGACCCAACTCGCTGGATAGCATATTCTTGGAGTCTTGGACCCATGGGCGTCCGGAGGGGGGTGCAAGGGGGGCAGCTGCCCCCCCTTGGAATTTTGGATAATAATTTTCTATGGAGTAGCAGTAAGCTACAAAGCTTGATTAGCACACTCCAGTCCCGCATATCCACGTGAAATATCATTCAGGATTACCAGCCAACTATGCACGTTACATGCTGCTATGGACGAATCTTGCCGGTCATGTCACGGCAATGAAACAAAAGCTACCTATGCTGTATGCGCCCCTCCCCCACCCTCTGCTGATGCACCCCCCTGGAAAAAGTTCTGCGGACGCCGTTGCCTAGTACACTGTGCATAAATAAATAAAATAGATAAGTAATATATATATCTCGGTGCGTTAGTACACCTTTTCCTTTCATTCTTACTCGAGTAAATCGATAAATAAATACAGAAGTAAAGAGAATGGCAAACTTAGAATATAGCTGAGCCAGTTGGTAGGTAGGCCTATTCATGTTAAGAAGACCTGACGTGGAAACACGGACAAAAGAAAAAAGTCGAGAGAGTGAACAGCTATCTCTCACGTAGGCCACTACTCGCACTTGATTGATAGGTATGATCTCTTACGTGGGAATGCACAGATAAATATTTGTCTACCTTCGGTTTCGCCGCTGTGTGATTTTTCAGTTAACGGCGTTTCTTGTGTCTTGCCTACTCTGCTGTTTCAGTGTTTGCACGCCCTGTTTTTATAAAGGGCCCCCTAACAGCCTCTCAAAATTCAACAAAAAACAAAAACAACGAGCGCGTTATTCTCTTGGTGTTTCTTGTCTTTTGGTGCATTTCGTGATGCCATTGATTCACGTGACATCATCAGGGTACATACTCTCGACTGGTCCATATACGAGAAATAACAGTTGTGAATTGTCTCCCATACTGCTTTGCAATGCAGCCGCCCACCCGCTGTTTCGCACGACTATATGGTGCGCGATTAACTGATTTCGCTCCATTTTGTGCGTTTGCGACCGCGCATGCAGAGATAACAGATGCAGCCGACAAGCGCGAAATGATGGTAGGTTCAACGCTTAGTGCTGACATTGTACGCGTGCTTTATGAAGAAATAAGTGGCGAGGAGATGCCCCCTGTAAGAAGGGTAGTGAAGGCGAGAACGAAACCAATGGAAAAGGCGCCAGATTATACGATTCTTACAACGGACGCACTCTTTACAGCGGAGACGATGCAGCTTTCAGGAAAAAGGTGAGCCCGCTTCGACGGTTTTTTGTATATTTTTTATTGCGTTAGCAATTGTATGGACACTCAGGAGATGTATTCACCGTCGCCGTCATGTTCCATATAAACTTTAAATCGATAACATCGCTCCGCTCATTGTATGTTCTACCCGCAAGTAAAAGCTCGCGAGCGTTGGCAAGGAACATGGCTAAAGAGTTGAAACAAGCTGGCCATCTCCGTCACACGGAATAACATCAAGCCGCGTGCGAGGCCTGCCATCGATTGCTCCTCAAACAGAAGGAAACGCCCCGCCCGTCATTTGCTGGGCGAAGGAGCAGGAAGGGATATCTGGGGAGAGGGTCTGCGTAACTCGAGCAGCAACTGTGAACATTGACAATAAGGGCGCGGTCGAGAACGCTGGCACACGCGCTATTTCGGCAGACATCCCCCAGCGAACGGCTCGTATACCTTCTACGCGCTGTGAGCGTTGTAACCGTTGTGATCTCACTGCTTCGTGCTCGGACCACTGATGCGACAAACTGACCGAAAACCACTCCTCTCCCGGGAGCGGCCGTATTGCCGTACACCAGCGTTTTGTAGAGTTAAGTGAGACCGGAGCAAAAAGAGTTAGCTGCTAGCCCTCGTTCATGTAACATTACGGCGCGTACTTATCGCATTCACTGCTTCACCTCCCCCCCCCCCCCCCCCGCGCCGCGCCGTCGCCGGTCCGATGACCCCCGCGCCGTTCACGCGCCGCCGCCGGTGATTTTGGGTCCGGCGCACATGTCCTCATTAGAGTATAAAAATAGAAATACTATTTTTTATACGCTTTAGACCACCGAAAAAGAGCCTAAAGCGTCCCTCCAACAAGCGACGATGGATTCGTCACTGTACAATGGCTTCACGTACGTGAGAAAGCAGAAACAGATGGTTTCATTCCTTCCAGGCTGTAAGCCGACGAGGAATGTCGAGAAAGCTTGCGGCCCCGTGGAGCCAAGTCAAAGCTTGATTAAAAATATGAAGATGAATAACGACCTCCCGAACGCCAAAAAAAGAATTCGTCAGATCCCACGCGTTGTGGGAATCGGTTTCATGCGAAGCAGTGAGCGAGTACTTCTATGCTGTACTTTATGACTTTGAGGCAAGCGTTACGAGGTGTATCGACGTGTTTTAGGGGCGTAGCTCCTCTTAGTCTAACCTTGTCCCATGTCAGGCGTAACCGCGGCAGTAACTCCCGAACAGTAAAATAGATGGCGCTGTCCCATAGAGATGAATGCAAACAGCAGTTGGCTGACGGTATACTAGATGGTGCTGTCCCATAGAGGTAGAAAAAAAAAATAAAAAAATAAAAATTAAATAATAAAAATAAAAATAAAAAATAAAAATAAATAAAAAATATAAAAAGTTTAAACAAATTGAAAAATAAAAAAAGAAGGAAAAACGGAAAAGGGAAAAATAATCAAAGCGGCGTATCGCTTTGATTACTGCTGGGCGAAACCACTGAACATTTCACGGTGTACACATGATTGCTTCAGGATCGAGCTTCGCCCAAGCTCTTCATCATTCACCCGTGGATATGCTGTAATTTTTTGTAAGTGTAGTAGCTATGTGCACATCGTGGGGTTACCAGGCACGTCGATTACACTGGCGTTTAAAGGGTAATTTAGGGTGCGACGTAACGTCAGCCCTTACGTTTGCATACATACGTCAGTATTATCGAAACTAAGTGCACTTTACGGTGCACTCATGTGAATATCACATGTAACTTTCGTCAATGTATTCCACCGGGGTGGAGCAATGCTTCAATATAGCTTGCTGAATCATAGGAATACAAATGTAATGTTTATTAGACTGCTGTAAAAGCGGAGCCAACACTGGAATCACAGACGTTAATCTGATATGACGCCTGTATTGTAGGAGTACATATGTAGTGTTCATTGCTTTCTTGCAAAATTAGATAGCCAGCACCACAAACACAACTGACGTTGCACCGACATTAAGCCTGCATAGGCTGTTTTTCCAAACCAGTTTATAGACCTAGCGTGGCTCTGTGGTAGAATACCCGATTGCCACGCAGAATGCTTGGGTTCGATTCCTGCTGGGATACTAATTCTTATTCTATCCATTCATCGGGTCAACACTGGCGATGTCGGTTTTTCTTAACGCTCTCTCATTTAAATTACCAATGTCTGTTCTCGCCGTTCTGGGAAGATATAAACTGTGAATCACTTGTGGCGCATACCCGTACACCGCGGCACGTGGTAACCGGGTGTGTGCCACACGTGTCTGGAGGAAAGGGTTTGACGACGTACGCGACAGGATTTTCACCTTATTCATGTCATGACCCGACAGTCATATTCGTCAAATCCTCTTACCCTCCCATGTGAATTTTGGTCTACATCAAGTTAAGGAGAACCGAAGATCATGAGAGCGCCCAGACGTAGGCGGCTAGATATAGATAGATACGTAGATAGCAACGCTCAAAGTGCCAAAGGTTCGCAAAGAAATGCTTCGCATTTAAAAAGCCCTCTACCCAAATCCCCCTAACTGTGCGTTTCTGAAAGAATTTCTGGCTTATTTAAAAGAATGGGAGACACATGCCTCGAACACAATTGGCGGGTTTCTTTAATCGAGCTGTCACAATTGAGAGCACAATGCAACTGCTCGAATTCCTCAGGTCTCCTGGTTTTATATATTTGATGACTTGAAGTTTAATTAGCCAGGACAAGCTGGAAAATATATTTGGAGTTGTTCGGCAGTGCTCTGGCACAAATGATCATCCCAGTGCTGCTGAATTTTTGATTACTATAAATGCCCTTGCATTTTATAACCTCGCAAGACTACCAAAGTCGGGGAACTGTTCGCCGCAAGTAGTCAGCTCTCTTTTATCTGGGAATGACAGTCACCTGCCAGGGGCGTAGCCAGGGGGTGGGCTTATGGGGCTTCAGCCCCCCTCCCCCCCCCGAAATTTTTCGTGCTCTCATACACCACCAACCAGCGGCGTCACCCGTGTGGTGAGATTTATTGGGCTTCAGCCTGATTATCATTTATTTAATTATTTATCTTTTTATGACCCTCAAAATGTTAGCAGAAGCAAGTTTGATATCGGGCTCTACACAGATGGCTCAAAAGTGGATGATGACACAAAACATCAACTGCTAGCTTCTCCTTGGATTCCTCCGCCATGCTATATGTTTAAGTCTATGAACGATTTTAAGCAGAAACGAATGTTTACGTGGCTTGACTGGACAGGTACCGATGGCTTAGCTTCTCAGCGCTTCAAGAGGGTGCGTTTTGCCGAGTGTGTGCCCTTTTTAGCAGAAGTGAGATTGGCAAGGGCCAACATGCGCGCACTAAGGCCCTCGTATCCAAGCCATTTCAAAAGTGGAAGCACGCCCTCGAAGTCTTCGGTGCACATGAAGTCACTAAATATCACACTGACGCTCATCTGGTAGCCGATAGTTTTCTTCAAACCTTCTCAGGATGTGTGCCCAGTGTTGTTGATCAGCTGGACCATGGCAGGCAAATTCAAATAAGAGAGATCCGAAGGAAGTTACAGCCTATTGTTGAGACAGTTCTCTTTTGCGGGTGGCAAGGTGTGGCTCTCCGTGGACATAGAGACAGTGGTCCCATGGATTATAGAAAGCACAGCCTCCTCTACAAATACAGGCCACTTCAGAACGCTGCTTCGCATGCGAGCGGATTGTGGCGACACAGATCAAAAAAAGCATTTGGAAAGTTGCCCAAATAAGGCCTCATATTTTAGTTTATATGTACAAAACCACATTATAGAAATCTCTGCTGCAATCATCAAGAAAAGCCTAGTCGCAAAAGTAAACGCTGCAGGCTGCTTCTCCGTACTTGCTGATGAAACGACGGATGTTGCTGGTATCGAGCAGCTTACTGTTTGTGCAAGGTACCTTAACAAGGATGCGAACGGAATCGAAGAAGTGTTCTTAGGCTTTGTGCCAATTCACGACCAAATGGCCGGGCCCTGGCCGACACCATCATAAGGCTCCTTATAGAAATGGGAATTAACATGCAGCATCTCCGTGGTCAAGGCTACGGTGGTGCAAGTTCGATGGCCGACAAAACGAATGGTGTTCAAGCTGCTGTCCGTGAGAAATATCCAGCCGCACTCTATGTACTCACTGCGCGTGTCACTCCCTTTATCTAGTTGTGTGTGCAGCATGCTCCATCACAGACATTCGAAACTGTTTTGGGACTCTGAAGGCGACGTCACCCTTTTTCCGTAAATCTTCTAGCCGCTCACACGTTTTGCGAAAAGTGATAAGTTTGAGCTGTCCTGAGTCTACAAGGCAGCGCCTTTTGGGACTATGCGAAACGCGCTGGGCCAAGAAGCACGATGCAGTGCTTTCACTTTTGAGTCTCTTTGAGCCGTTCATCGCAGCACTAGAGGAGATTAAGTTTAACGGAAATGGCGAAAGTCGAATGCAGGCAAACAGTCTAATGTTGGCACTCTTTTCACCAGCGTTCCTTGTAAGTCTGCATGTGACGGGACACGTGTTAGCACTGACTTTGCCACTGTCAAAGAAGCTGCAGACGAGGAGTATCGACATGAGCGCTGCCATTGACGACATAGAAGTGATACAGCAGATAATTGAAAGTGACCGCAAGAACACGAATGTTTCTTTCTCAAAAATATTTGCACAAATGCAGGCATTGGCAGAAAAACTGAATGTGGAGATCACCAGCCGTCGAGCCGGTGTCCGGAAGCAAAACCTTGGGAGCAATGCATTCGAAAGTGCGGAAGAATATTTTCGCAGAACCCTGTTCATTCCGTTCATGAACCACGTACTAGCCCAGTTAAACCAACGGTTCGAAAAGCACAGGACACTTCTAAAGGACTTTTCATTAATTGTATCATCCGCAATACCACCAATGCAAGATGATCGGGAGAAAGAAGCAGAAAATCTCCTGACCGTTTTTGCGCATGACGTCGATACGAGGGCTGGTTTTGGAGAACTGAGACTATGGTGGACAAAGGGGGCGAACAAAGCAGCAAACCAGAGCCCCGGTACAGGAACCGATGCCCTCTCTCATTGCGACAGCAGGTTCTGTGCGAATGTGTACAAGCTAGTCCGGATTCTAGTCACCCTTCCAGTGACCACTGCCAGCGCAGAGGGAACGTTTTCAAGCATGAGGTTACTTAAGAACTACTTACGCTCCACGATGTCTGAGGAACGCATGGTTGGCCAGGCACTTCTGTACGCCCACAGAAATGTCGACATCAGCGTGTCGGAAGTCATTGACCGCTTCGCTAAGCTTCCTCGCCGGGTCAACGTTGTCCTTTGATACCGAGCAGGACAAAAATCAGCGCAAACGAAAGGAAAAGACACTACTGTTCCAGAGTTCAGGTCAATGAGCCCGTAATTCTGACGCAATATTATTGTTCACCACCTTTTAAAGCCGTGAGGATTTTGTACCTTTTAGCAGTTAACACTGTGACCTAATATAAACAGAATACGGGCATCAGGTGGACATTACCAGCCAATCGACAGCTTCACCTTGTTCACTGAGGGGTCGGCATACGCGGCGTTACCAAACAAATTCAACTATTGGGAAGCCGTACTAACAGCATTGTTTGTTACTTTCATTTGTCGTTTTTGTTCTTCATTGCTTTTTGAACTAGAAGCTGCAACCTTCCTTTAAATTGAGTGCACAATAGTGGTTCGCACTTTTAAAACAGTTTTGAAGTAGTTTCTTTCGTTATTTCTGCGCTCTTCCTTTATAGTTCTGTTTACATGGTGCGTCCGAGACAGCAGCTTGGCCCAAGGACATATCAGTTGGCCATTATGTAAAGTGATCATTGCTTAGTTCCGTTTATTGATTGCATATTTAAATGTACATTTGTGAAGTTTTGCGTAAGCATACTGCGCACTGTTTCCGGTGACATATTTTGCCCGTATTCGAGGTGTACATTCCCATTCTTGCTTTTCCCTGGCCGCGTCATTTGTGCAAAGAGATGAACATTTTGCGTAAACAATCTGCGTTAAAATCCTGGTTATTTCGTGGACTTCATTTTTTGTTATCAGGCACCTCTTCAGTTCAAAGCTGATGCAGTTCCGAAGTTTACGTGATATTTGCCGTACCTGTTACACACACACACAAGCACAAATATTGAAAAGATTGAAGACAGTTATTCCTGGAAAGATTTTGCGGGCATGCCAACATAATATTTTTACGAAAAAACACATTTCTTAATCGTTCTTAACAGAGGGCAGCATTCAAGAAGTGATTTGCAGCGTCTAATACAAATTGTCACTGGTAATACATATTAATGGTAATACCAGTGACAATGTATGTACATGGTAATACATGTACATACCCACGCCGCTTTTGGAAAATTATGAAACCGGACGACAAAACCACAGTCTCTCTTTGTGACACTTCTGGATCTCCCGTTGCCGACTGCGACGTTCCATCCGTCAACTCTGCATTTTGTTCCGTCTTTACTAACGAACCTAACAACGAACTTCCTGATTTTCCGCATTTTGCTTTTCCGCCAATGCCAAAGATTGCATTCAATTCAGAGGGAATTGTAAAAGTTATTAACCAATTAAAGAGCTCTTCGTCATGCGGTATAGATGGCATAAACGCCAAAATTCTGAAAAATGCTAAACATGTATGCAGTTCCATATTGTCAATCGTTTTTCAGCAGTCACCCGACACAGGTGAAGTCCCATTAGACTGGAGAGTTGGGAAGGTCTTTCCGGTCTTCAAGAAAGGTGACCGCTCATTTGCAGGTTACTACCGACCAATCTCGCTCACTAGTGTTTGTTCAAAGATCATGGAACACGTCATCTTTTCTCATGTTGCTACATTTTTATCATCCGTAAACTTCTTTCACCCAAACCAACATGGCTTTCGTAAAGATCACTCATGCGAGACCCAACTAACATTACTCCTGCACGACATTCACCTTCATATCGACCGTAACATCCCAATTGACACACTGTTCTTAGATTTTGAAAAAGCCTTCGATAAGGTACCCCACTCCCGTCTCCTTCAAAAAACCTCGCGTCTAAACCTTCATCGGCATGTTTTAACTGGACTAAAGCATTCCTAACAAACCGTAAACAATTCGTGCATGTTAATGATCACTCCTCCGACCTCTCGCATGTCTTGTCCAGCGTGCCCCAGGGTATCGTCCTAGGGCCTCTTTTATTCCTAATATCAGGGGCGTAGCCAGAAATTTTTTTCGGGGGGGGGGGGGGGGGGTTCAACCATACTTTATGTATGTTCGTGCGTGCGTTTGTATGTGTGCGTGCCTATATACGCAAGCAAAACTGAAAAATTTCGGGGGGGGGGGAGGGGTTTGAACCCCCCCAACCCCCCCCCCCCCCCTTGGCTACGCCCCTGTCTAATATACATTAACGATATTCTGCTTTCCGTTGAATCTAACATCCGTCTATTTGCTGATGATTGTGTCCTCTACCGCCCTATAAATAACCCCACCGATGTCTCCTCTCTACAGCATGACCTTTCACGCATTCAGCAGAGGTGTACCACCTGGTTGATGTCCCTTAATGCGAAAAAAACATTACTAATTTCTTTCCATCGTCGCCGAAACCACACGCCGGCTACTTACACAATCAACAACTGTCATATAGCTGCTACTGACTCGATTAAATACCTGCGTGTCCATCTTTCGAGTAACCTATCTTGGGGCGACCATATAAATCACATAATTCACTCCGATAACCGCGCTCTCGGGTACATACGCCGTAACATTTCCATGGCACCACCTTCCGTTAAACTACTCGCTTATAACACCATTGTCAGACCAAAACTTGAGTATGCAGCTGCTGTCTTTGACCCCCACCAAACTAATCATATCGAAATACTTGAGTCAGTACAGAACCGAGCAACCAGATTCATTGTTTCAGATTATTCCCGCTACTCGAGCGTCTCCGCCCTCAAATCCCAGTTCAATCTTTCTACCCTCGCTCTTCGTCGTCGTATTGCACGTCTCTGCCTTTTTCACAGATTCTTTTATTCAACCCCGCGTGACAACCACCTCATCCAGCCGGTCCATCGAGGTCATCGCACAAGTCATCCAAATGCTGTGATTCCGCCATGTGCCCACACCACCTCATTTCAGCAGCCCTTCTTTTTGCGCACCACCCGAGACTGGAATGACCTTCCGAACGAAGCAGCAGTCATCCGCGATTTTGCGCGCTTCAAAAATGCCATCCAGGAAGCAGACTCAACCACATCCTAACATACACCTTCATCGATACCGCCATTTTATGACGCCCACCCCTCATGTAAAGTCCTATATGGGACCTTTGAGGATATAATAAATAAATAAATAAATAAATAAATAAATAAATAAATAAATAAATGTTATTCATATACTTAGTCGTTCTAAAAATTCAATGAGGAGGTCGCGCTGCAACGTGAGCCCCCCCCCCCCCCCCCGAACAAAATTCCTGGCTACGCCACTGTCACCTGCCACAATACTGACGTCGTTCACAGCCTCATTGATGGTGGAGATTTCAGTGGCGCGGAGACTGCACTAGCGTCAGGCACAGACCACAGTGCATATGTGAAAAAAAAAAGCCACGTTATGCCGACTTACTATATTGCTGGTTATGTGGCGTGTAAGACGCCAAAGAAGACGCAGTGCGAGACTTGCACAACATATGTCTCACATCATGACAGAAACACAGCAACGGGGAGTGATCAGGCCTCCCTATTCACAGCGCGCTTTGATAACGGAGGCCTGATATACCCCTCCGGACCTCTCAAAGCAGCTATTGCAAAACTTGAAAATAGTTTGGCCACTTATTATTTCAGCGTGAGTAAGCTGCATGAAAAGAGCATTGTGGATTTCAGCACCTTCTTGAAAAAAAAAAACAAATTTGCCTCATCTGGGATGTGAAGAACATTGAAATTCTATCACAAAATCCTCTGAAGTTCTACATTTTACTTAGATTCCGCTTCTTCACGAAATCACTGAACAGCGAAAGAGAAGTAAAGCGGCAAAGAATAAAGCTGCTAAAGATGAGAAGATGCAATTAAATGACGCTGACGAAACCCATGTCAAGGAACCAATAAAGATTAAAAATTCTGATGCTCTCAATTCTGTCTCGTGAAGTGATAAGCAGGACGGATGCACTGAGGGATAGTGGTCATCACTGGGAAACTTGTGTGACGCCAGACTTCGTGCTCTTCTGCAACATTAACTAGCGCTAAGGTATTCCTTACTTATTTGTACTCAATGTCATGTTTTGTAATAAAAGCAAACACCGCAGACCTTCGACGTGAAAAGGTAAGCAAACGCGAGAGCGCGGTTGTAAACGGCTCCGCCAGCCCGCCCGTAAGCGAGAGTCGCGGGAGGGGCGGCGTCTGCTCAAGGAACTCCGATTGCCCGCAGCGCCACCGCCGCAAGCATTCCCGAGAGGCCGCGGCGGAGAGCGGTGGCACTGAAGGGAAACATGCGTTTCGCCGGAGTCTGGGCTCTCTCGCGAACAATAGATGACGTCACTGCTACGTCACTCACGTGTGACGTCACTTGAAGACTTTTTTCCCCTAAGTTAGTTTTGACTTTTCCCCGTGTCGCCACGGAGTGCCTAGTATGTCACGTGCTTGATGAATTTCGTCCCTAGTGTCCTAGTGTCGTCTTCACCTCCGCCGGCGCTGTCTCCGCGCACGTGTCACGAAGTGTCGTCGGTGTCGTCAAGTAGCCGCAAAAGTCAATACTCCCATGAAATGCGACGTTTGTGGCGTTGGCCTGTCTTCACTGGAAAAATATGTGGAGCACCACATCGCAGCGCACAAATTCGCCGCCGACTACGTGCAGCAGGCGTTCCACAAAGATAAAGCTGAGTACCCACCCTGTTTTCAGTTTATAGTTGTTGGAAAAGACAGTGTCAGTGCATTTTTATCATTTTTTGTGGTGAGGCTGTACAGCACATGACCGCTTCCACGTACATTCACTGTGCCAGCTAGTTATAATTCGCATGTGCTTGTCGCGTAGAAAAAAAAAAAAAAGAAAACAAGTATGCACAGAGGCACTAATTTTCACAATTTTGCTCGATCACACTGAAAGTACTGCCGCTTGCGTCGCTTTTTTGTTTTCCCTCTAAAAACAAAGCAGAGCAAATATGTCCGGTGGATACATGATGTGTTGAAACAGGTGAGCGCACAAGACAGGGACAGTGATAAGGACACATAGAGCGCTACTTTCAACTAACATTTAATGCACTACACTCATCACGTGGTAACATCGAGTGCTTCAGAACAAGACTATCAAAAAAAAAATTAATTTTTTTTCTTCCTTACGCTTTTTTTTTTCTCGCTAAAGATTACAGGCGGTAACGTGCCCATGGAAACAGGGCGACAAAGCGAAAAAACCCTTGATACCATGGGCGTCCGGAGGGGGGTGCAAGGGGGGCAGCTGCCCCTCCCTGGAATTTTGGATAATATTTTTCTGTGCGGTAGCAATGTGTTACACAGCTTGATTAGCATACTCAGGTCCCGGCCTTCTCTATTTCCAAGCAATTTCGCACGTTGCACACTACTGATTAATCTTGCAGGTCATGTCACGGCACTGAAAGCTGTCAGTGCTGGATCTCTCCCCCCCCCCTTACACCCCCCTGCAATAAGTTCTGTGGACGCCCTTGCTTGATACCATACAGAAGTTTTTGACCGAGCTCATGAATGCGTTATCAACGGCAAAAACGGCTGTGTGATAAATGCGACATGAGATGAACATGGGTTTTAACAAAAAGCGGCTCATCCAAATGAAGAAACAATGATGCGGCTGAACAAAGGAGGCTGTAAAAAGGTATTAAAAATGGCCTTGAAAAGGTTAACACTTTAAAGTGAGAATAACAATAAACGTTTTGCAAAAACGCAGACTCTTTCTTCGAGAGTGACACAGAGAGCATGCTGACACAGCTGGGTCCGAGCTGTTCTGCACATGATGCATCATATATTTCTCGAGCTATGACAGCCTGGTCAAGAAAGGGGGTACAACCGCAAGCTGCACAGTGTAAGGCCATGTTGCCGTCAGACTTTTAAATTGTTGGCGTGTTCACGCAAGCGATCGTTAATACATTGGCCAGTTTGGCCTATGTAAACACATCCACAAGAGAGCGGAATCTTATACACGATGCCACATTTGCAAGACAAAAACCGCGTGGTGTCCTTCTTGCAGCATGTCAGGCCTTTCACTGTTCACGTTTACACGCTTGCACAGGCCTCCAAAGTTTGTTGGGGGCAGTAAGCACTACACTGACTCCTGCGCACCCTGCAGCCTTCTTAATCCTATGTGACACTTGGTGCACGTATGGGATAACAGCAGTTTTTGTCCCATCTCTGTTTTTTGGAGGCACATCACTGGTTTTCTTGAGTCTGTGCAACAAGGTCTCCGCAAGGTCACACAAAACTCTGGAAAACGTGTGCCCTCGAAGAAAGATTTTGTGTTTTTGCAAAACCTGTTGACTTTTATTGTTCTTACTTTTTAAGTTTTAACCTTTTAAAGGCTTTTTTTAATACCTTTTGATGACCTCCGCTGTTAAGCCGTATACTTTGTTTCTTCATTTGTATGACCCATTTTTGTTAAAACCCATGTTCATCTCATGTCACATTTATCACCCAGTCGTTTTTGCCGTTGATAGCACATTCGTAAGCTCGGTCAAAAACTTATGCTTCAGAAGTTTTTCAGAAAGAATATCAGTGCACTGAATGAGATCCCCCCCTTGGCTACGCCCCTGTAATCTATGTCTAAGGCCTTTGAATTATTTTCGTTGGTTTAATGTCTCTCTCTGATACTATGTTGTATTTGTATTACAGAATTCAGTGAATGGAAAGCTCAGGAAGAGGCGAACTGTTGGTTTGTTCTTCACACAGCTCCCAAAAAGCTGGCCAGTGGGGAAACGAGGAGCCACTACTACTCTAATAGATCAGGAGTGGCTAGGCCAAAGGAAGGTCATGGTAATCGTCGAGAAAAAAGTCAGGGTACCTGCAAGTCCGGTAAGATATGTCTTTCATTTATTACTGTGACGAAGAAGGAGAACACTCAGAGCCCGGCACCTGAAGATATCACCATAAATCCATAAATGTAAGGTACCAAAGAAAGCATTATGGCCATAAAGCAGAAATTAAGCACTTGAGGATGAGCGACAAAGAAAAGGCCAACGGGGTTAACCAACGTAGCAGAGGACCTGGAGCGTGGTGTGCCCATGAAAACCATATTGAATAATATAAGAACATCTGTTGGGGGCATGTAAGCTGAGGCCAGCACATTTGGCAGAACGCATAACTTTGCATAACATCAAACGGCAGTTTCACATTGCTGCTCCTGAACAGTGTCACACCAATGATGCTGTCAGTGTAGATATGTGGGTGAAAGCAATGTAAGACAAAGGTGAAACACTTGTCTGTCTGTATAAGGCACAAGGTGCAGTGGACCCAACTGGTACTTTTGGTGCAACAGATTTGGCCTTGCTTTGATGACAGAGCCACAAAAAGAGCTGTTAGAAGAATTGGGCACGGGCACTGTGTGTCTTGACTCAACACATGGAACTACAGGGTAACAGTTTGAGCTGACCACTCTTCTAGTGCTAGATGAAGTGGGATAAGGTATACCTATAGCCTATTTCATCTGCAACAGAATGAATGAGGAAAACTTGGCAGCTTTTTCAGGTCTCTTGAGTGTGCCATCAACGAAAAAGTGGCTGCTAAGACATTTATGTCTGATGACGCCTCACAATTTTACAAGGCATGGTCGTCAGTTATGGGTGTCCCTCAGCAGAAACTTCTCTGCACCTGGCATGTGGATAGGAATTGGCAGAAGAAGATACATGAGTTTGTAGAAAAACAACTGAGGCCAGACGTGTACCACAACGTGCGGACTCCTTTTAGAGTTCCTTGACCAGCAAGAATTTGAAAAGTATCTTCAATCATTCCTTGACACTGAGGAAGAAAAACTGAGGGATTTTCTGAAGTACTTCAAGGACAACTATGCAGTTAGACCTCAAGAGCGGGCCTACTGCTTCAGGACGAGGGCAGGTATCAACACCAACATGCACCTTGAGAGCATGCACAGGACGATGAAGCACAGCATGCTGGAGGGAAAGAAGAATAAGCGTGTTGATAAACTAATTTCTGCACTCATGGACTTGACATATCATTTTTTGATTAAGAGGGCAATCCAGATGATCAAAGGGCAAGAAGTTGAGTGCAGTTGAAAGGTACCACAGATCTGGCACTGAAATGGCAGGTTGTGCCAAATTAAACAAAGACGGCACGTGGACTGTGCCATCTCAGTCTACTAAAGGGCACTCTTATACAGTGACAAAAGTCGGGGATTGCTGCTTGCTGTCCCTTGAGATGCAATGAATGTGCAGTGTGTGCGCACCTGATACACTTCAAAGTGTGCAAGCACATTCACTGTGTGGTCATTGCTAACACATTGTCAAGCACTGACAATAACGACTATGAGAGCCCACCTGAAACAGTAACTGAACGAGTCGGGCATTGCACATAGTGCAAAGCATTGCAAAGCTGGAGGCGGCCACAACAGTGCCGAGCCAAAAGTCATGGATCGATCTCGGCCGCGGCGGTCACATTTCGATGGAGGCGAAATGGTAGAAGCCCGTGTACGTACGATGGCAGTGCACGTTAAAGGACACCAGATGGTCTATAGAACACCAGATGGTCAAAATTTCCGGAGCCCTCGACTACAGCGTGCCTTTACCTACCTCGTGGTTTTGGCACGTAAAACCCCAGAAATTATTATTATTATTGCCAATGATGACCACATGCCTCAACAAATATGAAAAGTACTATG